>NC_140321.1:927500-937500 GCF_964211825.1 Aythya ferina | reverse complement strand
TTTAGAGTAAGGTTAGGGTTAGGATTAGGGTTAAGCTTAGGGTTAGGGTTAGGGTTAGGGTTACGTTTAGGGTTAGGGTAAGGGTTAGGTTTAGGGTTGGGTTTAGGGTTAGGGTTAGTGTTAGGGTTAGTGTTAGAGTTACTGTTATGGTTAGGTTTACGGTTAGAGATAGGTTTAGTTTTAGGGTAAACTGTTAGGGTTAGGTTTAGGGTTAGGGTTCTGTTAGGGTTAGGTTTAGGGTTAGGGTTAGGGTTAGGGTTAGGTTTAGGGTTAGGGATAGGGTTAGGGTTAGGGTTAGGGATAGTTTTAGGGTTAGGGTTAGGGTTAGGGTTAGGGTTCTCTTAGGGTTACGGTAAGGGTTAGGGTTAGGGTTAGGGTTAGGGTTAGGGTTAGGTTTAGGGTTAGGGTTAGGGTTAGGGTTATGGTTAGGGTTAGGGATAGGGTTAGGGTTAGGTTTCTCTTTGGGTTAGGGTTAGGTTTAGGGTTATGTTTAGGGTTAGGGTTAGGGTTAGTGTTAGGGTTAGGTTTAGTGTTAGGGTTAGGGTTAGGGTTAGGGTTAGGGATAGGGTTAAGGTTAGGGTTAGGGTTAGGGATAGGTTTAGTGTTAGGGTTAGGGTTACGGTTATTGTTCTGTTAGGGTTAGGGTTAGGATTAGGGTTAGGTTTAGGGTTCTCTTAGGGTTAGGGTTAGGGTTAGGTTTAGGGTTAGGGTTAGGGTTAGGGTTAGGGTTAGGGTTAAGCTTAGGCTTAGGCTTAGGGTTAGGTTTAGGGTTAGGGTTAGGGTTAGGGTTAGGGATAAAGTTAGGGTTAGGGTTATGGTTAGGGTTAGGGTTAGGGTTAGGGTTAGGGTTAGGTTTAGGATTAGTGTTCTTTTAGGGTTAGGGTTAGGGTTAGGGTTAGGGTTAGGGTTAGGATTAGTGTTAGGGTTAGGAGTAGGGTTAGTGTTCTCTTAGGGTTAGGGTTAGGGTTGGGGTTAGGGGTAGGGTTTGTGTTAGGGTAGGGTTAGTGTTCTCTTAGGGTTAGGGTTAGGGTTAGGGTTAGTGTTCTCTTAGCGTTAGGGTTAGGGTTAGGGTAAGGTTTAAAGTTAGGGTTAGGTTTAGGGTTAGTGTTAGGGTTAGTGTTAGGGTTAGGGTTAGGGTTAGGGTTAGGGTTAGGGTTAGGGTTAGGGTTAGGGTTAGGGTTAGGGTTAGGGTTAGGGTTAGGTTTAGGGTTCTCTTAGGTTTAGGGTTAGGGTTAGGGTTAGGGTTAGGGTTAGAGTTAGGGTTAGCGTTAGGGTTAGGGTTAGGGTTAGGGTTAGGGTTAGGGTTAGGGTTAGGGTTAGGGTTAGGGTTAGGGTTAGGGTTAGGGTTAGGGTTAGGGTTAGGGTTAGGGTTAGGGTTAGGGTTAGGGTTAGGGTTAGGGTTAGAGTTAGGGGTAGGGTTCTCTTAGGGTTAGGGTTAGGGTTTGCTTAGGGTTTGAGTTAGGGTTAGGGTAAGGGTTAGTGTTCTCTTAGGGTTAGGGTTAGGGTAAGGGTTAGGGTTAGGGTTAGGGTTAGGGTTAGGAGTAGGGTTAGTGTTCTCTTAGGGTTAGGGTTAGGGTTGGGGTTAGGGGTAGGGTTTGGGTTAGGGTAGGGTTAGTGTCCTCTTAGGGTTAGGGTTAGCGTTAGGGTTAGGGTTAGTGTTCTCTTAGGGTTAGTGTTAGGGTTAGGGTTAGGTTTAAATTTAGGGTTAGGTTTAGGGTTAGTGTTAGGCTTAGTGTTAGGCTTAGTGTTAGGGTTAGGGTTAGGATTAGGGTTAGGGTTAGGTTTAGGGTTCTCTTAGGGTTAGGGTTAGGGTTAGGGTTAGGGTTAGGGTTAGGGTTAGGGTTAGGGTTAGGGTTAGGGTTAGGGTTAGGGTTAGGGTTAGGGTTAGGGTTAGGGTTAGGGTTAGGGTTAGATTTAGGGTTAGGGTTCTCTTAGGGTTAGGGTTAGGGTTCTCTTAGGGTTTGAGTTAGGGTTAGGGTTAGGGTTAGGGTATGGGTTAGCTTTAGGGTTAGGGTTAGGGTTACGGTTAGGGTTAGGTTTAGGGTTAGGATTCCGTTAGGGTTAGGGTTAGGGTTCGGGTTGGGTTATGTTCAGGCTTAGGGTTTGGGTTAGGTTTAGGGTTACACTTAGGTATATGTTTACGGTTAGGTTTAGGGTAAAATGTTAGGGTTAGGTTTAGGGTTAGGGTTCTGTTAGGGTTAGGTTTAGGGTTAGGGTTAGGGTAAGGTTAGGGTTAGGATTAGTGTTAGGGTTAGGGTTAGGGTTACTGTTAGGGTTAGGTTTACGGTTAGGAATAGGTTTAGTTTTAGGGTAAACTGTTAGGTTTAGGTTTAGGGTTAGGGTTCTGTTAGGGTTAGGTTTAGGGTTAGGGTTATGGTTAGGATTAGGTTTATGGTTAGGTGTCGGGTTAGGTTTAGGGTTTGGTTATGTTCAGGTTGTAGGGTTAGGTTTAGGGTTAGGGTTCGGTTAGGGTTAGGGTTAGGGTAAGGGTTAGGGTTAGGGTTAGGGTTAGGGTTAGGATTATGGTTAGGGTTAGGGTTAGGGTTAGGGTTAGGGTAAGGGTTAGCGTTAGGGTTAGGGTTAGGGTTAGGGTTAGGGTTAGGGTTAGGGTTAGGGTTAGGGTTAGGGTTCGGTTAGGGTTAGGGTTAGGGTTAGGGTTTAGGTTAGGGTTAGGGTTATGATCATTATTAGGGTTAGGGTTAAGGTTAGGGTTAGGGTTAGGGTTAGGGTTACGGTTACGGTTCTGGTTACGGTTACGGTTACGGTTACAGTTACGGTTAGGGTGATAGTTAGGTTTAGGGTTAGGGTTAGGGTTAGTGTTCTGTTAGGGTTAGGGTTCGGGTTAGGGTTTGGCTTATGGTTAGGGTTAGGTTTAGGATTAGGTTTAGCGTTATGGTTAGTGTTAGGCTTCTGTTACGATTAGGGTTAGTGTTAGGGTTTGGCTTACATTTAGGGTTAGGTTTAGGGTTAGGGTTAGCGTTATTGTTAGGGTTAGGTTTCTGTTAGTGTTAGTGTTAAGTATAGGGTTATGGTTAGGGTTAGGGTTAGGTTTAGGATTAGGGTTAGCGTTATGGTTAGGGAAAGGGTTCTGTTAGGGTTAGAGTTAGGGTTCTGTTAGTGTTAGGATTAGCGTTACGGTTAGGATAGGTTTAGGGTTTGGGTTAGGTTTAAGGTTAGGGTTAGATTAGGAATAGGTTCAGGGTTAAGGTTAGGTTAGGGTTAGTGTTAGGGTTAGGTTTAGGGTTAGGGTTTGGGTTAGGGTTAGGGTTAGGATTAGGGTTAGGGTTAGGGTTTGGGTTTAGGTTAAGGGTTAGCGTTAGGGTTAGGGTTTGGCTTACGGTTAGGGTTAGGTTTAGGGTTAGGGTTCGGTTAGGTTTAGGGTTAGGGTTTAGGTTAGGGTTAGGGTTAGGGTTAGGGTTAGGGTTAGGGTTAGGGTTAGGGTTAGGGTTACGGTTAGGGTTACGGTTAGGGTTACGGTTAGGTTTGAGGTTGGGGTGATCGTTAGGTTTAGGGTTAGGTTTAGGGTTAGTGTTCTGTTAGGGTTAGGGTTAGGGTAAGGGTTAGGGTTAGTGTTAGGGTTAGGTTTAGGTTTAGGGTTAGGGTTAGGGTTAGGGTTAGGGATAGGGTTAAGGTTAGGGTTAGGGTTAGGGATAGGTTTAGTGTTAGGGTTAGGGTTACGGTTAGTGTTCTCTTAGCGTTAGGGTTAGGTTTAGGGTTAGGGTTAGGGTTAGGGTTAGGGATAAAGTTAGGGTTAGGGTTATGGTTAGGGTTAGGGTTAGGGTTAGGGTTAGGGTTAGGTTTAGGATTAGTGTTCTCTTAGGGTTAGGGTTAGGGTTAGGGTTAGGGTTAGGGTTAGGGTTAGGGTTAGGGTTAGGATTAGGGTTAGGGTTAGGAGTAGGGTTAGTGTTCTCTTAGGGTTAGGGTTAGGGTTGGGGTTAGGGGTAGGGTTTGGTTTAGGGTATGGTTAGTGTCCTCTTAGGGTTAGGGTTAGGGTTAGGGTAGGGTTAGTGTTCTCTTAGCGTTAGGGTTAGGGTTAGGGTAAGGTTTAAAGTTAGGGTTAGGTTTAGGGTTAGTGTTAGGGTTAGTGTTAGGGTTAGGGTTAGGGTTACGGTTAGGGTTAGGGTTAGGGTTAGGGTTAGGGTTAGGGTTAGGGTTAGGGTTAGGTTTAGGGTTCTCTTAGGGTTAGGGTTAGGGTTAGGGTTAGGGTTAGGATTAGGGTTAGGGTTAGGAGTAGGGTTAGTGTTCTCTTAGGGTTAGGGTTAGGGTTGGGGTTAGGGGTAGGGTTTGGGTTAGGGTATGGTTAGTGTCCTCTTAGGGTTAGGGTTAGGGTTAGGGTTAGGGTTAGTGTTCTCTTAGCGTTAGGGTTAGGGTTAGGGTAAGGTTTAAAGTTAGGGTTAGGTTTAGGGTTAGTGTTAGGGTTAGTGTTAGGGTTAGGGTTAGGGTTAGGGTTAGGGTTAGGGTTAGGGTTAGGGTTAGGGTTAGGTTTAGGGTTAGGTTTAGGGTTCTCTTAGGGTTAGGGTTAGGGTTAGGGTTAGGGGTAGTGTTAGGGTTAGGGTTAGGGTTAGTGTTAGGGTTAGGGTTAGGGTTAGGGTTAGGGTTAGGGTTAGGGTTAGAGTTAGGGTTAGGGTTCTCTTAGGGTTAGGGTTAGGGTTCTCTTAGGGTTTGAGTTAGGGTTAGGGTAAGGGTTAGTGTTCTCTTAGGGTTAGGGTTAGGGTTAGGGTTAGGGTTGGGGTTAGGGGTAGGGTTTGGGTTAGGGTAGGGTTAGTGTCCTCTTAGCGTTAGGGTTAGGGTTAGGGTTACGGTTAGTGTTCTCTTAGGGTTAGTGTTAGGGTTAGGGTTAGGTTTAAAGTTAGGGTTAGGTTTAGGGTTAGTGTTAGGCTTAGTGTTAGGGTTAGGGTTAGGGTTAGGGTTAGGGTTAGGGTTAGGGTTAGGGTTAGGGTTAGGGTTAGGGTTAGGGTTAGGGTTAGGGTTAGGGTTAGGGTTAGAGTTAGGGTTAGGGTTAGAGTTAGGGTTAGGGTTCTCTTAGTGTTTGAGTTAGGGTTAGGGTAAGGGTTAGTGTTCTCTTAGGGTTAGGGTTAGGGTTAGGGTTAGGGTTGGGGTTAGGGGTAGGGTTTGGGTTAGGGTAGGGTTAGTGTCCTCTTAGGGTTAGGGTTAGGGTTAGGGTTACGGTTAGTGTTCTCTTAGGGTTAGTGTTAGGGTTAGGGTTAGGTTTAAAGTTAGGGTTAGGTTTAGGGTTAGTGTTAGGCTTAGTGTTAGGGTTAGGGTTAGGGTTAGGGTTAGGGTTAGGTTTAGGGTTCTCTTAGGGTTAGGGTTAGGGTTTGGGTTAGGGTTAGGGTTAGGGTTAGGGTTAGGGTTAGGGTTAGGGTTAGGGTTAGGGTTAGGGTTAGGGTTAGAGTTAGGGTTAGGGTTCTCTTAGGGTTAGGGTTAGGGTTCTCTTAGGGTTTGAGTTAGGGTTAGGGTTAGGGTTAGGGTATGGGTTAGCTTTAGGGTTAGGGTTAGGTTTACGGTTAGGGTTAGGTTTAGGGTTAGGATTCTGTTAGGGTTAGGGTTAGGGTTCGGGTTGGGTTATGTTCAGGCTTAGGGTTTGGGTTAGGGTTAGGGTTACACTTAGGTATATGTTTATGGTTAGGTTTAGGGTAAAATGTTAGCGTTAGGTTTAGGGTTAGGGTTCTGTTAGGGTTAGGTTTAGGGTTAGGGTTAGGGTAAGGTTAGGGTTAGGATTAGTGTTAGGGTTAGGGTTAGGGTTACTGTTAGGGTTAGGTTTACGGTTAGGAATAGGTTTAGTGTTAGGGTAAACACTTAGGGTTAGGTTTAGGGTTAGGGTTCTGTTAGGGTTAGGTGTAGGGTTAGGGTTAGGGTTAGGATTAGGTTTAGGTTTAGGGTTAGTGTTAGTTTTAGGGTTTGGTTATGTTCAGGTTGTAGGGTTAGGCTTAGGGTTAGGGTTCGGTTAATGTTAGTGTTAGGGTAAGGGTTAGGGTTAGGGTTATGGTTAGGTTTAGGGTTAGGTTTAGGGTTAGGGTTAGGGTTAGTGTTAGGGTTAGTATTAGGGTTAAGGTTAGGTTTTGGGTTAGGGTTGGGGTTGGGTTATGTTCAGGCTTAGGGTTTGCGTTAGGGTTAGGGTTACAGTTAGGTATAGGTTTACGGTTAGGTTTAGGGTAAAATGTTAGGGTTAGGATTAGGGTTAGGCTTACGGTGAGGGTTAGTGTTAGGGTTAGGGTTAGGGTAAGGTTAGGGTTAGGATTAGTGTTAGGTTTAGGGTTAGGTTTAGTGTTACGGTTAGGGTTAGGGTAAGGGTTAGGTTTAGGGTTAGGGTTAGTGTTAGGGTTAGGGTTAGGGTTACTGTTAGGGTTAGGTTTACGGTTAGGAATAGGTTTAGTTTTAGGGTAAATTGTTAGGGTTAGGTTTAGGGTTAGGGTTCTGTTAGGGTTAGGTGTATGGTTAGGGTTAGGGTTAGAATTAGGTTTAGGTTTAGGGTTAGTGTTAGTTTTAGGGTTTGGTTATGTTCAGGTTGTAGGGTTAGGCTTAGGCTTAGGGTTCGGTTAATGTTAGTGTTAGGGTACGGGTTAGGGTTAGGGTTATGGTTAGGTTTAGGGTTAGATTTAGGGTTAGGGTTTGGTTTAGGGTTAGGGTTACAGTTAGGTATAGGTTTACGGTTAGGTTTATGGTAAACTGTTAGGGTTAGGTTTAGGGTTAGGCTTACGGTGAGGGTTAGTGTTATTGTTAGGTTTAGAGTAAGGTTAGGGTTAGGATTAGGGTTAGGGTTAGGGTTAGGGTTAGGGTTAGGGTTAGGGTTACGTTTAGGGTTAAAGTAAGGGTTAGGGTTAGGGTTGGGTTTAGGGTTAGGGTTAGTGTTAGGGTTTGTGTTAGGGTTACTGTTATGGTTAGGTTTACGGTTAGAGATAGGTTTAGTTTTAGGGTAAACTGTTAGGGTTAGGTTTAGGGTTAGGGTTCTGTTAGGGTTAGGTTTAGGGTTAGGGTTAGGGTTAGGTTTAGGGTTAGGGATAGGGTTAGGGTTAGGGTTAGGGATAGTTTTAGGGTTAGGGTTAGGGTTAGGGTTAGGGTTCTCTTAGGGTTACGGTAAGGGTTAGGGTTAGGGTTAGGGTTAGGGTTAGGGTTAGGTTTAGGGTTAGGGTTAGGGTTAGGGTTATGGTTAGGGTTAGGGATAGGGTTAGGGTTAGGTTTCTCTTTGGGTTAGGGTTAGGTTTAGGGTTATGTTTAGGGTTAGGGTTAGGGTTAGGGTTGGGTTAGGGTTAGGGTTAGGGTTAGGGTTAGGGTTAGGGTTAGGGTTAGGGTTAGGGTTAGGGTTAGGGTTAGGGTTAGAGTTAGGGTTAGGGTTAGAGTTAGGGTTAGGGTTCTCTTAGTGTTTGAGTTAGGGTTAGGGTAAGGGTTAGTGTTCTCTTAGGGTTAGGGTTAGGGTTAGGGTTGGGGTTAGGGGTAGGGTTTGGGTTAGGGTAGGGTTAGTGTCCTCTTAGGGTTAGGGTTAGGGTTAGGGTTACGGTTAGTGTTCTCTTAGGGTTAGTGTTAGGGTTAGGGTTAGGTTTAAAGTTAGGGTTAGGTTTAGGGTTAGTGTTAGGCTTAGTGTTAGGGTTAGGGTTAGGGTTAGGGTTAGGGTTAGGTTTAGGGTTCTCTTAGGGTTAGGGTTAGAGTTAGGGGTAGGGTTAGGGTTAGGGTTAGGGTTAGGGTTAGGGTTAGGGTTAGGGTTAGGGTTAGGGTTAGGGTTAGGGTTAGGGTTAGGGTTAGAGTTAGGGTTAGGGTTCTCTTAGGGTTAGGGTTAGGGTTCTCTTAGGGTTTGAGTTAGGGTTAGGGTTAGGGTTAGGGTATGGGTTAGCTTTAGGGTTAGGGTTAGGGTTACGGTTAGGGTTAGGTTTAGGGTTAGGATTCTGTTAGGGTTAGGGTTAGGATTCGGGTTGGGTTATGTTCAGGCTTAGGGTTTCGGTTAGGGTTAGGGTTACACTTAGGTATATGTTTACGGTTAGGTTTAGGGTAAAATGTTAGGGTTAGGTTTAGGGTTAGGGTTCTGTTAGGGTTAGGTTTAGGGTTAGGGTTAGGGTAAGGTTAGGGTTAGGATTAGTGTTAGGGTTAGCGTTAGGGTTACTGTTAGGGTTAGGTTTACGGTTAGGAATAGGTTTAGTTTTAGGGTAAACTGTTAGGGTTAGGTTTAGGGTTAGGGTTCTGTTAGGGTTAGGTGTAGGGTTAGGGTTAGGGTTAGGATTAGGTTTAGGTTTAGGGTTAGTGTTAGTTTTAGGGTTTGGTTATGTTCAGGTTGTAGGGTTAGGCTTAGGGTTAGGGTTCGGTTAATGTTAGTGTTAGGGTAAGGGTTAGGGTTAGGGTTATGGTTAGGTTTAGGGTTAGGTTTAGGGTTAGGGTTAGGGTTAGGGTTAGTATTAGGGTTAAGGTTAGGTTTTGGGTTAGGGTTGGGGTTGGGTTATGTTCAGGCTTAGGGTTTGCGTTAGGGTTAGGGTTACAGTTAGGTATAGGTTTACGGTTAGGTTTAGGGTAAAATGTTAGGGTTAGGATTAGGGTTAGGCTTACGGTGAGGGTTAGTGTTAGGGTTAGGGTTAGGGTAAGGTTAGGGTTAGGATTAGTGTTAGGTTTAGGGTTAGGGTTAGTGTTAGGGTTAGGGTTAGGGTTACTGTTAGGGTTAGGTTTACGGTTAGGAATAGGTTTAGTTTTAGGGTAAATTGTTAGGGTTAGGTTTAGGGTTAGGGTTCTGTTAGGGTTAGGTGTATGGTTAGGGTTAGGGTTAGGATTAGGTTTAGGTTTAGGGTTAGTGTTAGTTTTAGGGTTTGGTTATGTTCAGGTTGTAGGGTTAGGCTTAGGGTTAGGGTTCGGTTAATGTTAGTGTTAGGGTAAGGGTTAGGGTTAGGGTTATGGTTAGGTTTAGGGTTAGATTTAGGGTTAGGGTTTGGTTTAGGGTTAGGTTTACAGTTAGGTATAGGTTTACGGTTAGGTTTAGGGTATACTGTTAGGGTTAGGTTTAGGGTTAGGCTTACGGTGAGGGTTAGTGTTATTGTTAGGTTTAGAGTAAGGTTAGGGTTAGGATTAGGGTTAGGGTTAGGGTTAGGGTTAGGGTTAGGGTTAGGGTTACGTTTAGGGTTAGGGTAAGGGTTAGGTTTAGGGTTGGGTTTAGGGTTAGGGTTAGTGTTAGGGTTAGTGTTAGGGTTACTGTTATGGTTAGGTTTACAGTTAGAGATAGGTTTAGTTTTAGGGTAAACTGTTAGGGTTAGGTTTAGGGTTAGGGTTCTGTTAGGGTTAGGTTTAGGGTTAGGGTTAGGGTTAGGGTTAGGTTTAGGGTTAGGGATAGGGTTAGGGTTAGGGTTAGGGATAGTTTTAGGGTTAGGGTTAGGGTTAGGGTTAGGGTTCTCTTAGGGTTACGGTAAGGGTTAGGGTTAGGGTTAGGGTTAGGGTTAGGGTTAGGTTTAGGGTTAGGGTTAGGGTTAGGGTTATGGTTAGGGTTAGGGATAGCGTTAGGGTTAGGTTTCTCTTTGGGTTAGGGTTAGGTTTAGGGTTATGTTTAGGGTTAGGGTTAGGGTTAGGGTTAGGGTTAGGTTTAGGGTTAGGATTAGTGTTCTCTTAGGGTTAGGGTTAGGGTTAGGTTTAGGTTTAGGGTTAGGGATAGTGTTAGGGGTAGTGTTAAGTTTCTCTTAGGGTTAGGGTTAGGGTTAGGGTTAGGGTTAGTGTTAGGGTTAGGTTTAGGGTTAGGGTTAGGGTTAGGGTTAGGGTTAGGGATAGGGTTAAGGTTAGGGTTAGGGTTAGGGATAGGTTTAGTGTTAGGGTTAGGGTTACGGTTAGTGTTCTGTTAGGGTTAGGGTTAGGATTAGGGTTAGGTTTAGGGTTCTCTTAGGGTTAGGGTTAGGGTTAGGTTTAGGATTAGGGTTAGGGTTAGGGTTAGGGTTAAGCTTAGGCTTAGGCTTAGGGTTAGGGTTAGGGTTAGGGTTAGGGTTAGGGTTAGGGTTAGGGTTAGGGTTAGGTTTAGGATTAGTGTTCTCTTAGGGTTAGG
>NC_140321.1:895000-897500 GCF_964211825.1 Aythya ferina | reverse complement strand
TTAGGTTTAGGTTTAGGGTTACGGTTAGTGTTAGGGTTAGGGTTAGGGTTAGGGTTAGGTTTAGGGTTAGTGTTCTCTTAGGTTTAGGGTTAGGGTTAGGTTTAGGTTTAGGGTTAGGGTTAGTGTTAGGGGTAGTGTTAAGGTTCTCTTAGGGTTAGGGTTAGGGTTAGGGTTAGGGTTAGTGTTCTCTTAGGGTTAGTGTTAGGGTTAGGGTTAGGGTTAAAGTTAGGGTTAGGGTTAGGTTTAGGGTTGGGGTTAGGTTTAGGGTTAGGGTTAGTGTTAGTGTTAGGGTTACGGTTAGTGTTCTGTTAGGGTTAGGGTTAGGATTAGGGTTAGGTTTAGGGTTCTCTTAGGGTTAGGGTTAGGGTTAGTGTTCTCTTAGGGTTAGTGTTAGGGTTACGGTTAGGGTTAGGGTTAGGGTTAGGTTTAGGGTTAGGGTTAGGGTTAGGGTTCTCTTAGGGTTAGGGTTAGGGTTACGGTTAGGGTTAGGGTTAGGTTTATGGTTAGGGTTAGGTTTTGCGTTAGGGTTAGGGTTAGGGTTAGGGTTAGGGTTAGGGTTAGGTTTAGGGTTAGGGATAGGGTTAGGGATAGGGTTAGGGATAAGTTTAGGGTTAGGGTTAGGGTTAGGTTTAGGGTTCTCTTAGGGTTAAGGTTAGGGTTAGGGTTAGGGTTAGGGTTACGGTTAGGGTTAGGGTTAGGGTTAGGGTTAGGGTTAGGGTTAGGGTTACGGTTAGGGTTAGGCTTAGGGTTATGGTTAGGGTTAGGTTTAGGGTTAGGGTTAGGGTTAGGGTTAGGGTTAGGGATAGGTTTAGGGTTAGGGTTAGGGATAGGTTTAGGGTTAGGGTTAGGGTTAGGGTTAGGGTTCTCTTAGGGTTAGGGTTAGGGTTAGGGTTAGGGTTACGGTTAGGGTTAGGGTTAGGGTTAGGGTTAGGGACAGGGTTAGGGTTAGGGTTAGGGATAGGTTTAGGGTTAGGGTTAGGGTTAGGGTTAGGGTTAGGTTCTCTTAGGTTTACGGTTAGGGTTAGGGTTAGGGTTAGGGTTAGGGTTTTGGTAAAGGTTAGGGTTAGGGTTATTTTTAGGGTTAGGGTTAGGGTTAGGTTTAGGGTTAGGTGTAGGGTTAGGGTTAGGGTTAGGGTTCTCTTAGGGTTAAGGTTAGGGTTAGGGTTAGGGTTAGGGTTACGGTTAGGGTTAGGCTTAGGGTTAGGGTTAGGCTTAGGGATAGGGTTAGGGTTAGGGTTAGGGTTAGGGTTAGGGTTACGGTTAGGGTTAGGCTTAGGGTTAGGGTTAGGCTTAGGGTTAGGTTTAGTGTTAGGGTTAGTGTTCTCTTAGGGTTAGGGTTAGGGTTAGGGTTAGGGTTAGGCTTAGGGTTAGGGTTAGGGTTAGGGTTAGGTTTAGGGTTAGGTGTAGGGTTAGGGTTAGGGTTAGGGTTCTCTTAGGGTTAGGGTTAGGGTTAGGGTTAGGTTTAGGGTTACGGTTAGGGTTAGGCTTAGGGTTAGGGTTAGGGTTAGTGTTATCTTAGGGTAAGTGTTAGGGTTAGGGTTAGGGTTAGGTTTAGGGTTACGGTTAGGGTTAGTGTTAGGGTTAGGGTTAGGATTAGGGTTAGGTTTCGGGTTCTCTTAGGGTTAGGGTTAGGGTTAGGTTTAGGATTAGTATTAGGTATAGGGTTAGGGTTAGGTTTAGGGTTAGGGTTAGGGTTAGGGTTAGGGTTAGGGTTAGGGTTAGGGTTAGGGTTAGGTTTAGAGTTAGTGTTCTCTTAGGGTTAGGGTTAGGGTTAGGGTTAGGGTTAGGGTTAGGGTTAGGGTTAGTGTTAGGGTTAGGGTTAGGGTTAGGGTTAGGGTTAGGGTTAGTGTTCTCTTAGGTTTAGGGTTAGGGTTAGGTTTAGGGTTAGGGTTAGGGTTAGTGTAAGGGTTAGTGTTAGGTTTAGGGTTAGGATTAGGGTTAGGTTTCGGGTTCTCTTAGGGTTAGGGTTAAGGTTATTTTTAGGGTTGTGTTTAGGGTTAGGGTTAGGGTTAGGGTTCGGGTTAGGGTTAGGGTTAGGGTTAGGGTTAGGGTTAGGGATAGGGTTAGGTTACGGTTAGGGTTAGGGTTAGTGTTCTCTTAGGGTTAGGGTTAGGGTTGGGGTTAGGGTTAGGGTTAGGGTTAGGGTAGGGTTAGTGTCCTCTTAGGGTTAGGGTTAGAGTTAGGTTTAGAGTTAGGGTTAGTGTTCTCTTAGGGTTAGTGTTAGGGTTAAGGTTAGGGTTAGGTTTAGGGTCAGGGTTAGGGTTAGGGTTAGGGATAAAGTTAGGGTTAGGGTTAGGGTTAGGGTTAGGATTAGTGTTCTCTTACGGTTAGGGTTAGGGTTAGGGTTAGGATTAAGGTTAGGGTTAGGGTTAGGGTTAATATTCTCTTAGGGTTAGGGTTAGGGTTGGGGTTAGTGTTAGGGTTACGGTTGGGTATGGTTAGTGTCCTCTTAGGGTTAGGGTTAGGGTTAGTGTTAGGGTTAGGGTTAGGGTTAGGTATA
>NC_140321.1:832500-835000 GCF_964211825.1 Aythya ferina | reverse complement strand
GTTAGTGTTAGGGTTACTGTTACGCTTAGGGTTACGTTTAGGTTTAGGGTTTGTGTTCTCTTAGGGTTAGGGTTAGGGTTAGGTTTAGGGTAGGGTTAGGGTTAGGGTTAGAGTTAGGGTTAGGGTTAGTATTAGGTTCAGGCTTAGGCTTAGGGTTAGGGTTAGGGTTAGTGCTGTCTTAGCGTTAGGGTTAGGGTTAGGGTTAGGATTAGGGTCAGGGTTAGGGTTAGGTTTAAGGATAAATTTAGGGTTAGGGTTATGGTTAGGGTTATTGTTAGGATTAGTGTTCTCTTACGGTTAGGGTTAGGGTTAGGGTTAGGATTAGGGTTAGGGTTTGGTTAGGGTTAGTGTTCTCTTTGCGTTAGGGTTAGGGTTGGGGTTAGGGTTAGGGTTAGGGTTAGGGTAGGGTTAGTGTCCTCTTAGTGTTAGGGTTAGGCTTAGGGGTAGGGTAAGATTTAGGGTTGGGTTTAGTGTTCTCTTAGCGTTAGGGTTAGTGTTAGGGTTAGGGTTAGAGTTCTCTTACGGTTAGGGTTAGGGTTAGGGTTAGGGTAAGGGTTAGGGTTAGGGTTAGGGTTAGTATTAATGTTCTCTTATGGTTAGGGTTAGGGTTAGTGTTAGGATTAGGGTTAGGGTTAGTTTTAGCGTTAGTGTTCTCTTAGGGTTAGGGTTAGGATTGGGGTTAGTGTTAGGGTTAGGGTTAGGGTAGGGTTAGTGTCCTCTTAGGGTTAGGGTTAGGGTTAGGGTTAGGATTAGGGTTAGGGTTAGGGTTAGGGTTAGGGTTAGGGTTAGGGTTAGTGTTACGGTTAGGGTTAGGTTTAGGATTAGGGTTAGGGTTAGGGTTAGATTTATGGTTAGGGTTAGTTTTAGTGTCAGGGTTAGGGTTAGGGTTAGGGTTAGGGTTAGCGTTAGGGGTAGTGTTAGGGTTCTCTTAGGGTTAGGGTTAGGATTAGGTTTAGGTTTAGTGTTCTCTTAGGGTTAGTGTTAGGGTTAGGGTTAGGGTTAGGGTTAGGGTTAGGGTTAGGGTTAGGGTTAGGGTTAGGGTTAGGGTTGGGGTTAGTGTTAGGGTCAGGGTTAGGGTTAGGCTTCTGTTAGGGTCAGGGTTAGGGTTACGGATAGGTTTAGGGTTCTGTTAGGGGTAGGGTTAGGGTTAGGGTTAGGATTAGTGTTCTGTTGGTGTTAGGGTCAAGGTTAGGGTTAGGGTTAGGGTTAGGGTTAGGGTTAGGGTTAGGGTTAGGGTTAGGGTTCTCTTATGGTTAGGGTTAGGGTTAGGGTTAGGGTTTGTGTTAGGGTTAGGGTTAGGTTTAGGGTAATGTTTAGGGTTAGGGTTAGGGTAAGGGTTAATGTTCTCTTAGGGTTAGGGTTAGGGTTAGGGTTAGTGTTAGGTTTAGGTTTAGGGTTAGGGTTAGGGTTAGGGTTAGGGTTAGGGTTAGGGTTAGGGTTAGTGTTAGGATTAGGGTTAGGGTAAGTGTTAGGATTCTCTTAGGGTTAGGGATAGGGTTAATGTTAGGGTTAGGATTAGGGTTAGGGTTAGGGTTAGGGTTAGTGTTCTCTTAGGGTTAGGGTTAGGGTTAGGGTTAGGGTTTGAGTTAGGGTTAGGGTTAGGTTTAGGGTAAGGTTTACGGTTAGGGTTAGGGTAAGGGTTAATGTTCTCTTAGGGTTAGGGTTAGGGTTAGGGTTAGGGTTAGTGTTAGGTTTAGGGTTAGGGCTAGTGTTAGGGTTAGGGTTAGGGTTAGGGTTAGGGTTAGGGTTAGAGTTAGGGTTAGGGTTAGGGTTAGGGTTAGGGTTAGGGTTAGGGTTAGGGTTAGGGTTAGGGTTAGGGTTAGGGTTAGGGTTAGGGTTCTCTTAGGGTTAGGGTTCTCTTAGGGTTAGGGTTAAGGTTAGGGTTAGTGATCTCTAAGGGTTAGGGTTAGGGTTAGGGTTAGTGTTCTTTTAGGGTTAGGTTTAGGGTTAAGGGTAGGTTTAGGTTTAGGGTTATGGTTAGGGTTAGGGTTAATATTCGTGTTTTCTTAGGGTTCGGGTTAGGTTTAGGGTTAGGTTTAGGGTTAGAATTAGGGTTAGGGTTAGGGTTATGGTTAGGGTTAGGGTTAGGGTTATGGTTAGGGTTAGGGTTATGGTTAGGGTTAGGGTTAGGGTTAGGGTTAGGGTTAGTGTTTGGTTTAGGGTTAGGGTTCGGGTTAGGGTTAGGGTTCTCTTAGGGTTAGGGTTAGGGTTAGGGTTTTCTTAGGGTTAGGGTTAGGGTTCTCTTAGTGTTAGTGTTAGGGTCAGGGTTAGTGATCTCTTAGCGTTAGTGTTAGGTTTACGGTTAGGGTTACGGTTAGGGTTAGCGTTAGGGTTAGGGTTAGGGTTAGGTTTAGGTTTAGGTTTAGCGTTAGGGTTAGGGTTAGGGTTAGTGTTCTCTTAGGGTTAGGGTCAGGGTTAGGGATAGGGTTAGGGTTAGAGTTAGGGTTAGGGTTAGGGTTAGGGTTAGTGTTAGGGTTACGGTTAGGTTTAGGGTTCTCTT
>NC_140321.1:817500-827500 GCF_964211825.1 Aythya ferina | reverse complement strand
GTGTTAGGGTCAGGGTTAGTGATCTCTTAGCGTTAGTGTTAGGTTTACGGTTAGGGTTACGGTTAGGGTTAGCGTTAGGGTTAGGGTTAGGGTTAGGTTTAGGTTTAGGTTTAGCGTTAGGGTTAGGGTTAGGGTTAGTGTTCTCTTAGGGTTAGGGTCAGGGTTAGGGATAGGGTTAGGGTTAGAGTTAGGGTTAGGGTTAGGGTTAGGGTTAGTGTTAGGGTTACGGTTAGGTTTAGGGTTCTCTTGGTTAGGGTTAGCGTTAGGGTTAGGGATAGGTTTAGGGTTAGGGTTAGGGTTAGGGTTAGGGTTAGGGATAGTTTTAGGGTTAGGGATAGGGATAAGTATAGCGTTAGGGTTAGGGTTAGGGTTCTCTTAGGCTTAGGGTTAGGGTTAAGGTTAGGGTTAGGTTTAGGGTTAGGGTTACGATTATGGTTAGGGTTAGGTTTAGGGTTAGGGTTAGGTTTACGGTTAGGGTTAGGTTTAGGGTTAGGGTTAGGGTTAGTGTTCTCTTAGGGTTAGGGTTAGGGTTAGGTTTAGGTTTAGGGTTAGGGTTAGGGTTAGGGTTAGTGTTATCTTAGGGTTAGTGTTAGGGTTAGGGTTAGGGTTAAAGTTAGGGTTAGGGTTAGGATTAGGGTTAGGGTTAGGGTTAGGGTTAGGGTTAGGGTTAGTGTTAGGGTTAGGGTTAGGTTTAGGCTTCTCTTAGTGTTAGGGTAAGGATTAGGGTTAGGTTTAGGGTTCTCTTAGGGTTAGGGTTAGGGTTGGGTTTAGGGTTAGGTTTAGGGTTAGGGTTAGGGTTAGTGTTAGGCTTAGGCTTAGGCTTAGGTGTAGGGTTAGGGTTTGGGTTAGGGTTAGGGTTAGTGTTCTCTTAGCGTTAGGGTTAGGGTTAGGGTTAGGGTTAGAGTTAGGGTTAGCGTTATGGATAAAGTTAGGGTTAGGGTTAGGGTTAGGGTTAGGGTTAGGTTTAGGTTTAGCGTTAGGGCTAGGGTTACGGTTAGTGTTCTCTTAGCGTTAGGGTTAGGGTTAGGGTTACGGTTAGGGTTAGGGTTAGGGTTAGGGTTAGGGTTAGTGTTCTCTTAGGGTTAGGGTTAGGGTTAGGTTTAGGTTTAGGGTTAGGGTTAGGGTTAGGGTTAGTGTTATCTTAGGGTTAGTGTTAGGGTTAGGGTTAGGGTTAAAGTTAGTGTTAGGGTTAGGGTTAGGATTAGGGTTAGGGTTAGGGTTAGGGTTAGGGTTAGGGTCAGGGTTAGTGTTAGGGTTAGCGTTACGGATAATGTTAGGGTTAGGGTTAGGGTTAGGGTTAGGTTTAGGTTTAGCGTTAGGGTTAGGGTTAGGGTTAGTGTTCTCTTAGGGTTAGTGTCAGGGTTAGGGATAGGGTTAGGGTTAGGGTTAGGGTTAGGGTTAGGGTTAGGGTTAGGGTTAGGGTTAGGGTTAGGGTTAGGGTTAGGGTTAGGGTTAGGGTTAGGGTTAGGGTTAGGGTTACGGTTAGGTTTAGGGTTCTCTTGGTTAGGGTTAGCGTTAGGGTTAGGGATAGGGTTAGGGTTAGGGTTAGGGTTAGGGTTAGGGATAGTTTTAGGCTTAGGGATAGGGATAGGTTTAGCGTTAGGGTTAGGGTTAGGTTTCTCTTAGGCTTAGGGTTAGGGTTAGGGTTAGTGTTAGGGTTACGGTTAGGTTTAGGGTTCTCTTGGTTAGTGTTAGCGTTAGGGTTAGGGTTAGGGTTAGGGTTAGGGTTAGGGTTAGGGTAAGGGTTAGGGTTAGGATTAAGGTTAGGGTTAGGGTTAGGGATAGTTTTAGGGTTAGGGATAGGGATAGGTTTAGCGTTAGGATTAGGGTTAGGTTTCTCTTAGGTTTAGGGTTAGGGTTAGGGTTAGGGTTAGGGTTAGGGTTAGGGTTAGGGTTAGGGTTAGGGTTAGGGTTAGGGTTAGGGTTAGGGTTAGGGTTAGGGTTAGGGTTAGGGTTAGGGTTAGGGTTAGGGTTAGGGTTAGGGTTACGATTAGGGTTAGTGTTATGTTTAGGGTTAGGGTTAGGGTTACGGTTACGGTTAGGGTTAGGGTTAGGGTTAGGGTTAGGGTTAGGGTTAGTGTTCTCTTAGTGTTAGGGTTAGGGTTAGGTGTAGGTTTAGGGTTAGGGTTATGGTTAGGGTTAAAGTTAGGGTTAGGGTTAGTGTTAGGGTTAGGGTTAGGGTTAGGGTTAGGGTTAGTGTTAGGGTTAGGGTTAGGTTTAGGGTTCTCTTAGTGTTAGGGTTAGGATTAGGGTTAGGTTTAGGGTTCTCTTAGGGTTAGGGTTAGGGTTGGGTTTAGGGTTAGGTTTACGGTTAGGGTTAGGGTTAGTGTTAGGCTTAGGCTTAGGCTTAGGTATAGGGTTAGGGTTAGGGTTAGGGTTAGGTTTAGTGTTCTCTTAGCGTTAGGGTTAGGGTTAGGGTTAGGGTTAGGGTTAGTGTTAGGGTTAGTGTTAAGGATAAAATTAGGGTTAGGGTTAGGGTTAGGGTTAGGGTTACGGTTAGGGTTATGGTTAGGGTTAGGGTTAGGTTTAGGGTTAGTATTAATATTCTCTTAGGGTTAGGGTTAGGGTTAGCGTTAGGATTAGGGTTAGGGTTAGGGTTAGGGTTAGGGTTAGTGTTCTCTTAGGGTTAGGGTTAGGATTGGGGTTAGGGTTAGGGTTAGGCTTAGGGTAGGGTTAGTGTCCTCTTAGGGTTAGGGTTAGGGTTAGGGTTAGGATTAGGGTTAGGGTTAGGGTTAGGGTTAGGGTTAGGGTTAGGGTTAGGGTTAGATTTATGGTTAGGGTTAGGTTTAGTGTCAGGGTTAGGTTTAGGGTTAGGGTTAGGGTTAGGATTAGCGTTAGGGTTAGGGTTAGGGTTAGGTTTAGGGTTAGGGTTCGGGTTAGGGTTAGGGTTCTCTTAGGGTTAGGGTTAGGGTTAGGGTTAGGGTTAGGGTTAGGGTTAGGATTAGGGTTAGGGTTAGGGTTAGGGTTAGGGTTAGGGTTAGGGTTAGGGTTAGGGTTAGGGTTAAGGTTAGGGTTAGGGTTAGGGTTAGGTTTCTCCTAGGGTTAGAGTTAGGGTTCTCTTAGGGTTAGGGTTAAGGTTAGCGTTAGTGATATCTAAGGGTTAGGGTTAGGGTTAGGGTAAGTGTTCTTAGGGTTAGGGTTAGGGTTAGGGTTAGGGTATAGGTTAGGGTTAGGATTAGTTTTCTCTTAGTGTTAGGGTTACGGTTAAGGTTAGGATTAGGGTTATGGTTAGGGTTCTCTTAGGGTTAGGGTTAGGGTTAAGGTTAGGGTTAGGTTTAGGGATAGTGTTAGTGTTAGGGTTAGTGTTCTCTTAGGGTTAGGGTTAGGGTTAGGGTTAGGGTTAGGGTTAGTGTTAGGGTTAGTGTAACGGTTAATGTTCTCTTAGGATTAGGGTTAGGGTTAGGGTTAGGGTTAGGTTTAGGTTTAGGGTTACAGTTAGGGTTCTCTTAGGGTTAGGGTTAGGGTTAGTGTTCTCTTGTGTTTAGGGTTAGGGTTAGGGTTAGGGTTAGGGTTAGGGTTAGGGTTAGGGTTAGGGTTAGGGTTAGTGTTCTCTTGGGTTTAGGGTTATGGGTAGGGGTAGGGATAGGGTTAGGGTTAGGGTTAGGGTAAGCGTTAGGGTTAGGGTTAGGGTTAGGGTTAGGGTTAGGGTTAGTGTTAGGGTTAGGGTTAGGGTTCGGGTTAGGGTTAGGGTTAGGGTTAGGTTTAGGGTTAGGGTTAAGGTTAGTGTTAGGGTTCTCTTAGGGTTAGTGTTAGGGTTAGGGTTAGGGTTAGGGTTAGGGTTAGGGTTAGGGTTAGGGTTAGGGTTAGGGTTAGGTTTAGGGTTAGTGTTAGGGTTAAGGGTAGTGATCTCTTAGGGTTAGGGTTATGGTTAGGTTTAGGGTTAGGGTTAGGGTTAGGGTTAGGGTTTGGGATACGGTTAGGGTTAGGGTTAGGGTTAGGGTTAGGGTTAGGGTTCTCTTAGGCTTAGGTTTAGGGTTATCTTAGGGTTAGGGTTATGGTTAGTGATCTCTTAGTGTTAGGGTTAGGGTTAGGATTAGGGTTAGGGTTAGGGTTAGGGTTAGGGTTAGGTTTAGGGTTAGGGTTAGGGTTAGGGTTAGGGTTAGGGATAGGGTTAGGGTTAGGGTTAGGAATAGGGTTCTCTTAGGGTTAGGGTTAGGGTTCTCTTAGTGTTAGGGTTAAGGTTAGGGTTAGTGATCTCTAAGGGTTAGGGTTAGGGTTAGGGTTAAGGGTAGGTTTAGGTTTAGGGTTAGGGTTAGGGTTAGGGTTAGTGTTCTCTTAGGGATAAGGTTTCGATTAGGGTTAGGGTTAGGGTAAGGGATAGGTAAGGGTTAGGGTTAGGGTTAGGGTTAGGGTTAGATTTAGGGTAAGGGTTAGGGTTCGGGTTAGGGTTAGGGTTCTCTTAGGGTTAGGGTTAGGGTTAGGTTTCTCTAAGGGTTAGGGTGAGGGTTCTCTTAGGGTTAGGGTTAGGGTCAGGGTGAGTGATCTCTTAGGGTTAGGGTTATGTTTAGATTTAGGGTTACGGTTAGGGTTAGCGTTAGGGTTAGGTTTAGGGTTAGGGTTGCGTTAATGTTAGGGTTAGGGTTAGGGTTAGGGTTAGGGTTAGGGTTAGGGTTAGGGTTAGGGTTAGGGTTAGGGTTAGGGTTAGGGTTAGGGTTAGGGTTAGGGTTAGGGTTAGGGTTAGGATTAGTGTTAGTGTTAGGGTTAGGGTTCTCTTAGGGATTAAGTTAGGGTTAAGGTTAGGTTTAGGTTTCGGGTTAGGGTTAGGGTTAGGGTAAGTGTTTTCTTAGGGTTAGGGTTAGGGTTAGGGTTAGGGTTAGCGTTAGGGTTAGGATTAGTGTTCTCTTAGGCTTAGGGTTAGGGTTAGTGTTAGGGTTAGGGTTAGTGTTCTCAGCGTTAGGGTTAGTGTTAGGGTTCTCTTAGGGTTAGGGTTAGGGTTCTCTTAGGGTTAGGGTTAGGGTCAGGGTTAGTGTTCACTTAGGGTTAGGGTTAGGTTTAGGGTTAGGTTTACGGTTAGGATTAGCGTTAGGGTTAGCGTTAGGGTTAGGTTTAGGTTTAATGTTAGGGTTAGGGTTAGGGTTAGTGTTCTCTTAGGGTTAGGGTTAGGGTTAGGGTTAGGGTTAGGGTTAGGGTTAGGATTAGTGTTCTCTTAGTGTTAGGGTTACGGTTAGGGTTAGGATTAGGGTTATGGTTAGGGTTCTCTTAGGGTTAGGGTTAGGGTTAAGGTTAGGGTTAGGTTTAGGGTTAGTGTTAGTGTTAGGGTTAGTGTTCTCTTAGGGTTAGGGTTAGGGTTAGGGTTAGGGTTAGGGTTAGGGTTAGGGTTAGGGTTAGGGTTGGGGTTAGGATTAGCGTTAGGGTTAGGGTTAGGGTTAGGTTTAGGGTTAGGGTTCTCTTAGGCTTAGGGTTAGGGTTATCTTAGGGTTAGGGTTATGGTTAGTGATCTCTTAGGGTTAAGGTTAGGGTTAGGGTTAGGGTTAGGGTTAGGGTTAGGGTTTCGGTTAGGGTTCTCTTAGGGTTAGGGTTAGGGTTAGGGGTAGGGTTAGGGTTAGGGTTAGGGTTAGGGTTAGGGTTAGACTTTGGGTTAGGGTTTGGGTTAGGTTTAGGGTTAGTGGTAGGGTTAGGGTTAGGGTTAATGTTAGGGTTAGGGTTAGGGTTAGGGTTAGGGTTAGGGTTAGGGTTAGGGTTAGGGTTAGGGTTAGGGTTAGGGTTAGGGTTAGGGATAGTTTTAGGGTTAGGGATAGGGATAGGTTTAGCGTTAGGGTTAGGGTTAGGGTTCTCTTAGGGTTAGGGTTAGGGTTAGTGTTCTCTTGGGGTTAGGGTTAGGGTTAGTTTTAGGGTTAGAGTTAAAGTTAGGGTTATGGTTAGGGTTAGGGTTAGGGTTAGGGTTAGGGTTAGGGTTAGGGTTAGGGTTAGGGTTAGGTTTAGGGTTAGTGTTCGGGTTAGGGTTAGGGTTCTCTTAGGGTTAGGGTTAGGGTTCTCTTAGGGTTAGTGTTAGGGTCAGGGTTAGTGATTTCTTAGCGTTAGTGTTAGGTTTACGGTTAGGGTTACGGTTAGGGTTAGCGTTAGTGTTAGGGTTAGGGTTAGGTTTAGGTTTAGGTTTAGCGTTAGGGTTAGGTTTAGGGTTAGTGTTCTCTTAGGGTTAGGGTCAGGGTTAGGGATAGGGTTAGGGTTAGAGTTAGGGTTAGGGTTAGGGTTAGGGTTAGTGTTAGGGTTACGGTTAGGTTTAGGGTTCTCTTGGTTAGGGTTAGCGTTAGGGTTAGGGATAGGTTTAGGGTTAGGGTTAGGGTTAGGGTTAGGGTTAGGGTTAGGGATAGTTTTAGGGTTAGGGATAGGGATAAGTATAGCTTTAGGGTTAGGGTTAGGGTTCTCTTAGGCTTAGGGTTAGGGTTAAGGTTAGGGTTAGGTTTAGGGTTAGGGTTACGATTAGGGTTAGGGTTAGGTTTAGGGTTAGGGTTAGGTTTACGGTTAGGGTTAGGTTTAGGGTTAGGGTTAGGGTTAGTGTTCTCTTAGGGTTAGGGTTAGGGTTAGGTTTAGGTTTAGGGTTAGGGTTAGGGTTAGTGTTATCTTAGGGTTAGTGTTAGGGTTAGGGTTAGGGTTAAAGTTAGGGTTAGGGTTAGGATTAGGGTTAGGGTTAGGGTTAGGGTTAGGGTTAGGGTTAGTGTTAGTGTTAGGGTTAGGGTTAGGTTTAGGGTTCTCTTAGTGTTAGGGTAAGGATTAGGGTTAGGTTTAGGGTTCTCTTAGGGTTAGGGTTAGGGTTGGGTTTAGGGTTAGGTTTAGGGTTAGGATTAGGGTTAGTGTTAGGCTTAGGCTTAGGCTTAGGTATAGGGTTAGGGTTAGGGTTAGGGTTAGGGTTAGTGTTCTCTAAGCGTTAGGGTTAGGGTTAGGGTTAGGGTTAGTGTTAGGGTTAGCGTTACGGATAAAGTTAGGGTTAGGGTTAGGGTTAGGGTTAGGTTTAGGTTTAGCGTTAGGGTTAGGGTTAGGGTTAGTGTTCTCTAAGGGTTAGTGTCAGGGTTAGGGATAGGGTTAGGGTTAGGGTTAGGGTTAGGGTTAGGGTTAGGGTTAGGGTTAGGGTTAGGGTTACGGTTAGGTTTAGGGTTCTCTTGGTTAGGGTTAGCGTTAGGGTTAGGGATAGGGTTAGGGTTAGGGTTAGGGTTAGGGTTAGGGATAGTTTTAGGCTTAGGGATAGGGATAGGTTTAGCGTTAGGGTTAGGGTTAGGTTTCTCTTAGGCTTAGGGTTAGGGTTAGGGTTAGTGTTAGGGTTACGGTTAGGTTTAGGGTTCTCTTGGTTAGTGTTAGCGTTAGGGTTAGGGTTAGGGTTAGGGTTAGGGTTAGGGTTAGGGTAAGGGTTAGGGTTAGGATTAAGGTTAGGGTTAGGGTTAGGGATAGTTTTAGGGTTAGGGATAGGGATAGGTTTAGCGTTAGGATTAGGGTTAGGTTTCTCTTAGGTTTAGGGTTAGGGTTAGGGTTAGGGTTAGGGTTAGGGTTAGGGTTAGGGTTAGGGTTAGGGTTAGGGTTAGGGTTAGGGTTAGGGTTAGGGTTAGGGTTAGGGTTAGGGTTAGGGTTAGGGTTAGGGTTACGATTAGGGTTAGTGTTAGGTTTAGGGTTAGGGTTAGGGTTACGGTTACGGTTAGGGTTAGGGTTAGGGTTAGGGTTAGGGTTAGTGTTCTCTTAGTGTTAGGGTTAGGGTTAGGTTTAGGTTTAGGGTTAGGGTTATGGTTAGGGTTAAAGTTAGGGTTAGGGTTAGTGTTAGGGTTAGGGTTAGGGTTAGGGTTAGTGTTAGGGTTAGGGTTAGGTTTAGGGTTCTCTTAGTGTTAGGGTTAGGATTAGGGTTAGGTTTAGGGTTCTCTTAGGGTTAGGGTTAGGGTTGGGTTTAGGGTTAGGTTTACGGTTAGGGTTAGGGTTAGTGTTAGGCTTAGGCTTAGGCTTAGGTATAGGGTTAGGGTTAGGGTTAGGGTTAGGTTTAGTGTTCTCTTAGCGTTAGGGTTAGGGTTAGGGTTAGGGTTAGGGTTAGGGTTAGGGTTATGGTTAGGGTTAGGGTTAGGTTTAGGGTTAGTATTAATATTCTCTTAGGGTTAGGGTTAGGGTTAGCGTTAGGATTAGGGTTAGGGTTAGGGTTAGGGTTAGGGTTAGTGTTCTCTTAGGGTTAGGGTTAGGATTGGGGTTAGGGTTAGGGTTAGGCTTAGGGTAGGGTTAGTGTCCTCTTAGGGTTAGGGTTAGGGTTAGGGTTAGGATTAGGGTTAGGGTTAGGGTTAGGGTTAGGGTTAGGGTTAGGGTTAGATTTATGGTTAGGGTTAGGTTTAGTGTCAGGGTTAGGTTTAGGGTTAGGGTTAGGGTTAGGGTTAGGGTTAGGGTTAGAATTAGGGTTAGGGTTAGGGTTATGGTTAGGGTTGGGGTTAGGGTTATGGTTAGGGTTAGGGTTAGGGTTAGGGTTAGGGTTAGGGTTAGGGTTAGGGTTAGGGTTAGGGTTAGGGTTAGGTTTAGGGTTAGGGTTAGGGTTAGGGTTCTCTTAGGGTTAGGGTTAGGGTTAGGGTTAGGGTTAGGGTTAGGGTTAGGATTAGGGTTAGGGTTAGGGTTAGGGTTAGGGTTAGGGTTAGGGTTAGGGTTAGGGTTAGGGTTAGGGTTAGGGTTAGGTTTCTCCTAGGGTTAGAGTTAGGGTTCTCTTAGGGTTAGGGTTAAGGTTAGCGTTAGTGATATCTAAGGGTTAGGGTTAGGGTTAGGGTAAGTGTTCTTAGGGTTAGGGTTAGGGTTAGGGTTAGGGTATAGGTTAGGGTTAGGATTAGTTTTCTCTTAGTGTTAGGGTTACGGTTAAGGTTAGGATTAGGGTTATGGTTAGGGTTCTCTTAGGGTTAGGGTTAGGGTTAAGGTTAGGGTTAGGTTTAGGGATAGTGTTAGTGTTAGGGTTAGTGTTCTCTTAGGGTTAGGGTTAGGGTTAGGGTTAGGGTTAGGGTTAGTGTTAGGGTTAGTGTAACGGTTAATGTTCTCTTAGGATTAGGGTTAGGGTTAGGGTTAGGGTTAGGTTTAGGTTTAGGGTTACAGTTAGGGTTCTCTTAGGGTTAGGGTTAGGGTTAGTGTTCTCTTGTGTTTAGGGTTAGGGTTAGGGTTAGGGTTAGGGTTAGGGTTAGGGTTAGGGTTAGGGTTAGTGTTCTCTTGGGTTTAGGGTTATGGGTAGGGGTAGGGATAGGGTTAGGGTTAGGGTTAGGGTAAGCGTTAGGGTTAGGGTTAGGGTTAGGGTTAGGGTTAGGGTTAGTGTTAGGGTTAGGGTTAGGGTTCGGGTTAGGGTTAGGGTTAGGGTTAGGTTTAGGGTTAGGGTTAAGATTAGTGTTAGGGTTCTCTTAGGGTTAGTGTTAGGGTTAGGGTTAGGGTTAGGGTTAGGGTTAGGGTTAGGGTTAGGGTTAGGGTTAGGGTTAGGGTTAGGGTTAGGGTTAGGGTTAGGTTTAGGGTTAGTGTTAGGGTTAAGGTTAGTGATCTCTTAGGGTTAGGGTTATGGTTAGGTTTAGGGTTAGGGTTAGGGTTAGGGTTAGGGTTTTGGATACGGTTAGGGTTAGGGTTAGGGTTAGGGTTAGGGTTAGGGTTCTCTTAGGCTTAGGTTTAGGGTTATCTTAGGGTTAGGGTTATGGTTAGTGATCTCTTAGGGTTAGGGTTAGGGTTAGGATTAGGGTTAGGGTTAGGGTTAGGGTTAGGGTTAGGTTTAGGGTTAGGGTTAGGGTTAGGGTTAGGGTTAGGGATAGGGTTAGGGTTAGGGTTAGGAATAGGGTTCTCTTAGGGTTAGGGTTAGGGTTCTCTTAGTGTTAGGGTTAAGGTTAGGGTTAGTGATCTCTAAGGGTTAGGGTTAGTGTTAGGGTTAAGGGTAGGTTTAGGTTTAGGGTTAGGGTTAGGGTTAGGGTTAGTGTTCTCTTAGGGATAAGGTTTCGATTAGGGTTAGGGTTAGGGTAAGGGATAGGTAAGGGTTAGGGTTAGGGTTAGGGTTAGGGTTAGATTTAGGGTAAGGGTTAGGGTTCGGGTT
>NC_140321.1:757500-760000 GCF_964211825.1 Aythya ferina | reverse complement strand
GGGTTAGGGTTAGGGTTAGGGTTAGGGTTAGGGTTAGGGTTAGGGTTAGGGTTCTCTTAGGGTTAGGGTTAGGGTTAGGGTTAGGGTTAGAGTTAGGGTTAGGTTTAGGGTTCGGGTTAGGGTTAGTGTTAGGGTTAGGTTTAGCGTTATGGTTAGGGTTCCCTTAGGGTTAGGGTTAGGGTTAGGATTAGGGTTAGGGTTAGGGTTAGGGTTAGGGTTGGGGTTAGGGTTAGGGTTAGGGTTAGGGTTAGGGTTAGGTTTCTCTTAGTGTTAGGGTTAGGGTTCTCTTATGGTTAGGGTTAGGGTTAGGGTTAGGGTTAGGGTTAGGGTTAGGGTTAGGGTTAGGGTTAGGGTTAGGGTTAGGATTAGGATTAGGGTTAGGGTTAGCGTTAGGGTTAGGGTTAGGATTAGGATTAGGGTTAGGGTTAGCGTTAGGTTTAGGGTTAGGGTTAGGGTTAGGGTTACGGTTAGCTTTAGGGTTAGGATTAGCTTTAGGGTTATGGTTAGGGTTAGGGTTATGGTTAGGGATAGGGTTAGGTTTTGGGTTAGGTTTAGGGTTAGGGTTAGTGTTAGGGTTAGGGTTAGGGTTAGGGTTAGGGTTAGGGTTAGGGTTAGGGTTAGGGTTAGGGTTAGGGTTAGGATTAGGGTTAGGATTAGGGTTAAAGTTAGGGTTAGGGTTAGGGTTAGGGTTAGGGTTAGGGTTAGGGTTATGGTTAGGGTTAGGGTTCTCTTATGGTTAGGGTTAGGGTTCTCTTATGGTTAGGGTTAGGTTTAGGGTTAGTGTTAGGGTTAGGGTTAGTGTTCTCTTAGGGTTAGTGTTAGGGTTAGGGTTAGGTTTAAAGTTAGGTTTAGGTTTAGGGTTAGTGTTAGGGTTAGGGTTAGGTTTAGGGTTAGGGTTACGGTTAGGGTTAGGGTTAGGGTTAGGGTTAGGGTTAGGGTTAGGGTTAGGGTTAGGTTTAGTGTCCTCTTAGGGTTAGGGTTAGGGTTAGGGTTAGGGTTAGTGTTCTCTTAGGGTTAGTTTTAGGGTTAGGATTAGGTTTAAAGTTAGGGTTAGGTTTAGGGTTAGTGTTAGGGTTAGGGTTAGGGTTAGGGTTAGGGTTAGGGTTCTCTTAGGGTTAGGGTTAGGGTTAGGGTTAGGGTTAGGGTTAGGGTTAGGGTTAGGGTTAGGGTTAGGGTAGGGTTAGGGTAGGGTTAGGGTTAGGGTTAGAGTTAGGGTTAGGGTTCTCTTAGGGTTAGGGTTAGGGTTCTCTTAGGGTTTGAGTTAGGGTTAGAGTAAGGTTTAGTGTTCTCTTAGGGTTAGGGTTATGGTTAGGGTTAGGGTTAGGGTTAGGGTTAGGGTTAGGGTTAGGGTTCTCGTAGGGTTAGGGTTAGGGTTAGGGTTAGGGTTAGGGTTAGGGTTAGGGTTAGGGTTAGGGTTAGGGTTAGGGTTCTCTTAGGGTTAGGGTTAGGGTTAGGGTTAGGGTTAGGGTTAGGGTTAGGGTTAGGGTTAGGGTTAGTGTTAGGGTTAGGGTTAGGTTTAGGGTTAGGGTTAGGGTTAGGGTTAGGGTTAGGGTTAGGGTTAGGGTTAGGGTTCTCTTAGGGTTAGGGTTAGGGTTAGGGTTAGGGTTAGGGTTAGGGTTAGGGTTAGGGTTAGTGTTAGGGTTAGGTTTAGGGTTAGGGTTAGGGATAGGGTTAGTGTTAGGGTTAGGGTTAGGGTTAGGGTTAGGGTTAGGGTTAGGGTTAGGGTTAGGGTTAGGGTTAGGGTTAGGTTTAGGTTTAGGGTTAGGGTTAGTGTTGTCTTAGGGTTAGTGTTAGGGTTAGGGTTAGGGTTAGGGTTAGGGTTAGAGTTAGGGTTAGGGTTAGGGTTAGGGTTAGGGTTAGGGTTAGGGTTAGGGTTAGGGTTAGGGTTAGGGTTAGGGTTAGGGTTATGGTTAGGGTTAGGGTTGGGTTAGGTTTAGGGGTAGGGTTAGGGTTAGGGGTAGTGTTAGGTTTCTCTTAGGGTTAGGGTTAGGGTTAGGGTTAGGGTTAGGGTTAGGGTATGGGTTAGCTTTAGGGTTAGGGTTAGGGTTACGGTTAGGGTTAGGTTTAGGGTTAGGATTCTGTTAGGGTTAGGGTTAGGGTTCGGGTTGGGTTATGTTCAGGCTTAGGGTTTGGGTTAGGGTTAGGGTTACAGTTAGGTATATGTCTACGCATAGGTTTAGGGTAAAATATTAGGGTTAGGTTTAGGGTTAGGGTTAGGGTTAGGGTTAGGTTTAGGGTTAGGTTTAGGGTAAGGTTAGGGTTAGGATTAGTGTTAGGGTTAGGGTTAGGGTTACTGTTAGGGTTAGGTTTACTGTTAGGAATAGGTTTAGTTTTAGGGTAAACTGTTAGGGTTAGGTTTAGGGTTAGGGTTCTGTTAGGGTTAGGTGTAGGGTTAGGGTTAGGGTTACGATTAGGTTTAGGTTTAGGGTTAGTGTTAGTTTTAGGGTTTGGTTATGTTCAGGTTGTAGGGTTAGGCTTAGGGTTAGGGTTTGGTTAATGT
>NC_140321.1:747500-752500 GCF_964211825.1 Aythya ferina | reverse complement strand
GGTTAGGGTTAGGGTTACGGTTAGGGTTAGGTTTAGGGTTAGGGTTAGGGTTACGGTTAGGTTTAGGTTTAGGGTTAGGTTTAGGGTTCTCTTAGGGTTAGGATTAGTAATAGGGTTGGTTTAGGGTTCTCTTAGGGTTAGGGTTAGGGTTAGGGTTAGGGTTAGGGTTAGGGTTAGGGTTAGGGTTAGGGTTAGGTTTAGGGTTAGAGTTAGGGTTAGGGTTATGTTAGGGTTAGTGTTAGGGTTAGGGTTAGGGTTAGGGTTAGGGTTAGGGTTAGGTTTAGGGTTAGGGATAGGGTTAGGGTTAGGGTTAGGGATATGATTAGGGTTAGGGTTAGGGTTCTCTTAGGGTTAGGGTTAGGGTTAGGTTTAGGGTTACGGTTATGGTTAGGGTTAGGGTTACGGTTAGGGTTAGGGTTAGCGTTAGGGTTAGTGTTCTCTTAGGGTTAGTGTTAGGGTTAGGGTTAGGGTTAGGGTTAAAGTTAGGGTTAGGGTTAGAGTTAGGGTTAGGGTTAGGGTTAGGGTTAGGGTTAGGGTTAGGGTTAGGGTTAGGGTTAGGGTTAGGGTTAGGGTTAGGGTTAGGGTTAGGGTTAGGGTTAGGGTTAGGGTTAGGGTTAGGGTTAGGGTTAGGGTTAGGGTTAGGTTTAGGGGTAGGGTTAGGGTTAGGGGTAGTGTTAGGGTTCTCTTAGGGTTAGGGTTAGGGTTAGGGTTAGGGTTAGTGTTCTCTTAGGGTTAGTGTTAGGGTTATGGTTAGGTTTAAACTTAGGGTTAGGTTTAGGGTTAGTGTTAGGGTTAGGGTTAGGGTTAGGGTGACGGTTAGGGTTAGGTTTAGTGTTAGGGTTAGGTTTAGGGTTCTCTTAGGGTTAGGGTTAGTATTAGGGTTAGGCTTAGGGTCTAGGGTTAGGGTTAGGGTTAGTGTTAGGGTTAGGGTTAGGGTTAGGGTTAGGGTTAGGTTTAGAGTTAGGGTTAGGGTTAGGGTTAGGGTTAGGGTTAGGGTTAGGGTTAGGGTTATGGTTAGGGTTAGAGTTAGGGTTAGGGTTCTCTTAGGGTTAGGGTTAGGGTTCTCTTAGGGTTTGAGTTAGGGTTAGGGTAAGGGTTAGTGTTCTCTTAGGGTTAGGGTTAGGCTTAGGGTTAGGGTTAGGGTTAGGTTTAGGGTTAGGGTTAGGGATAGGGTTAGGGTTAGGGTTAGGGATAGGGTTAGGGTTAGGGTTAGGGTTCTCTTAGGGTTAGGGTTAGGGTTAGGTTTAGGGTTAGGGTTATGGTTAGGGTTAGGGTTACGGTTAGTGTTAGGGTTAGGGTTAGGGTTAGGGTTAGGGTTAGGGTTAGGGTTACGGTTAGGGTTAGGTTTAGGGTTAGGATTCTGTTAGGGTTAGGGTTAGGGTTCGGGTTGGGTTATGTTCAGGGTTAGGGTTTAGGTTACGGTTAGGGTTATGATCATTATTAGGGTAAGGGTTAGGGTTAGGGTTAGGGTTAGGGTTAGGGTTAGGGTTATGGTTAGGTTTAGGTTTAGGGTTAGGGTTAGGGTTGGGGTTAGGTTTAGGGTTAGGGTTACGGTTAGGGTTTGGCTTACGGTTAGGGTTAGGTTTAGGATTAGGGTTAGCGTTATTGTTACGTTTAGGTTTCTATTAGTGTTAGTGTTAAGTTTAGGGTTATGGTTAGGGTTAGGTTTAGGTTTAGGTTTAGGGTTAGCGTTATGGTTAGGGAAAGGGTTCTGTTAGGGTTAGGATTAGGGTTACGGTTAGGATAGGTTTAGGGTTTGGGTTCGGGTTAAGGTTAGGGTTAGATTAGGAATAGGTTTAGGGTTAATGTTAGGGTTAGGGTTAAGTTTAGGTTTAGGTTTAGGGTTAGGGTTTGGGTTAGGGTTAGGCTTAGGGTTAGGGTTAGGTTTTGGGTTAGGGTTGGGGTTGGGTTATGTTCAGGCTTAGGGTTAGGTTTAGGGTTAGGGTTCTGATAGGGTTAGGTTTAGGGTTAGGGTTAGGGTTAGGATTAGGTTTAGGTTTAGGGTTAGTGTTAGTTTTAGGGTTTGGTTATGTTCAGGTTGTAGGGTTAGGCTTAGGGTTAGGGTTCGGTTAATGTTAGTGTTAGGGTAAGGGTTAGGGTTAGGGTTAGGGTTAGGTTTAGGGTTAGGTTTAGGGTTAGGGTTAGGGTTAGGGTTAGGATTAGGGTTAGGGTTAGGGTTAAGGTTAGGGTTAGGGTTAGGGTTTGGGTTAGGTTTAGGTTTACAGTTAGGTATAGGTTTACGGTTAGGTTTAGGGTAAACTGTTAGGGTTAGGTTTAGGGTTGGGCTTACGGTGAGGGTTAGTGTTATTGTTAGGTTTAGAGTAAGGTTAGGGTTAGGATTAGGGTTAGGGTTAGGGTTAGGGTTAGGGTTACGTTTAGGGTTAGGGTAAGGGTTAGGGTTCAGGGTTGGGTTTAGGGTTAGGGTTAGTGTTCGGGTTAGGTTTAGGGTTACTGCTATGGTTAGGTTTACGGTTAGAGATAGGTTTAGTTTTAGGGTAAACTGTTAGGGTTAGGTTTTGGGTTAGGGTTCTGTTAGGGTTAGGTTTAGGGTTAGGGTTAGGGTTTGAGTTAGGGATAGGGTTAGGGTTAGGGTTAGGGATAGTTTTAGGTTTAGGGTTAGGGTTAGGGTTAGGGTTCTCTTAGGGTTACGGTTAGGGTTAGGGTTAGGGATATGTTTAGGGTTAGGGTTAGGGTTAGGGTTAGGGTTAGTGTTCTCTTAGGGTTAGGGTTAGGGTTAGGTTTAGGTTTAGGGTTAGGGATAGTGTTAGGGGTAGTGTTAAGGTTCTCTTAGGGTTTGGGTTAGGGTTAGGGTTACGGTTAGGGTTAGGGCTAGGTTTAGGGTTAGGGTTAGGGTTACGGATAGGGTTAGGGTTAGGGATAGGTTTTGGGTTAGGGTTAGGGTTAGGGTTAGGGTTAGGTTTAGTGTTAATGTTAGGGTTACGGTTAGTGTTCTGTTAGGGTTAGGGTTAGGATTAGGGTTAGGTTTAGGGTTCTCTTAGGGTTAGGGTTAGGGTTAGGTTTAGGGTTAGGGTTAGGGTTAGGGTTAGGGTTAGTGTTAAGCTTAGGCTTAGGCTTAGGGTTAGGGTTAGGTTTAGGGTTAGGGTTAGTGTTCTATTAGCGTTAGGGTTAGGGTTAGGGTTAGGGATAAAGTTAGGGTTAGGGTTAGGGTTAGGGTTAGGGTTAGGGTTAGGGTTACGGTTAGGGTTAGGCTTAGGGTTAGGGTTAGGGTTAGGGTTAGGGTTAGGTTTAGGGTTAGGTGTAGGGTTAGGGTTAGGGTTAGGGTTCTCTTAGGGTTAGGGTTAGGGTTAGGGTTAGGGTTAGGGTTACGGTTAGGGTTAGGCTTAGGGTTAGGGTTAGGCTTAGGGTTAGGTTTAGGGTTAGGGTTACGGTTAGTGTTAAGGTTAGGATTAGGGCTAGGGTTAGGGTTAGGGTTAGGGATAGGTTTAGGGTTAGGGATAGGGTTAGGGTTACTGTTCTCTTAGGGTTAGGGTTAGGGTTAGGGTTAGGGTTAGGGTTTGGCTTACATTTAGGATTAGGTTTAGGGTTAGGGTTAGCGTTATTGTTACGTTTAGGTTTCTATTAGTGTTAGTGTTAAGTTTAGGGTTATGGTTAGGGTTAGGTTTAGGTTTAGGATTAGGGTTAGCGTTATGGTTAGGGAAAGGGTTCTGTTAGGGTTAGGATTAGGGTTACGGTAAGGATAGGTTTAGGGTTTGGGTTCGGGTTAAGGTTAGGGTTAGATTAGGAATAGGTTTAGGGTTAATGTTAGGGTTAGGGTTAAGTTTAGGTTTAGGTTTAGGGTTAGGGTTTGGGTTAGGGTTAGGGTTAGGGTTAGGTTTTGGGTTAGGGTAGGGGTTGGGTTATGTTCAGGCTTAGGTTTAGGTTTAGGGTTAGGGTTCTGATAGGATTAGGTTTAGGGTTAGGGTTAGGGTTAGGATTAGGTTTAGGTTTAGGGTTAGTGTTAGTTTTAGGGTTTGGTTATGTTCAGGTTGTAGGGTTAGGCTTAGGGTTAGGGTTCGGTTAATGTTAGTGTTAGGGTAAGGGTTAGGGTTAGGGTTAGGGTTAGGTTTAGGGTTAGGTTTAGGGTTAGGGTTAGGGTTAGGGTTAGGATTAGGGTTAGGGTTAGGGTTAAGGTTAGGGTTAGGGTTAGGGTTTGGGTTAGGTTTAGGTTTACAGTTAGGTATAGGTTTACGGTTAGGTTTAGGGTAAACTGTTAGGGTTAGGTTTAGGGTTAGGCTTACGGTGAGGGTTAGTGTTATTGTTAGGTTTAGAGTAAGGTTAGGGTTAGGATTAGGGTTAGGGTTAGGGTTAGGGTTAGGGTTACGTTTAGGGTTAGGGTAAGGGTTAGGGTTAGGGTTGGGTTTAGGGTTAGGGTTAGTGTTCGGGTTAGGTTTAGGGTTACTGCTATGGTTAGGTTTACGGTTAGAGATAGGTTTAGTTTTAGGGTAAACTGTTAGGGTTAGGTTTTGGGTTAGGGTTCTGTTAGGGTTAGGTTTAGGGTTGGGGTTAGGGTTTGGGTTAGGGATAGGGTTAGGGTTAGGGTTAGGGATAGTTTTAGGTTTAGGGTTAGGGTTAGGGTTAGGGTTCTCTTAGGGTTACGGTTAGGGTTACGGTTAGTGTTAGGGTTAGGGTTAGGGTTAGGTTTAGAGTTAGTGTTCTCTTAGGGTTAGGGTTAGGGTTAGGTTTAGGTTTAGGGTTAGGGTTAGTGTTAGGGTTAGGTTCTCTTAGGTTTAGGGTTAGGGTTAGGGTTAGGGTTAGTGTTAGGGTTAGGGATAGGGTTAGGGTTAGGTTTAGGGATAGGTTTAGGTTTAGGGTTAGGGTTAGGTTTAGGGTTCTCTTAGGGTTACGGTTAGGGTTAGGGTTAGGCTTAGGTTTAGGGTTACGGTTAGTGTTAGGGTTAGGGTTAGGGTTAGGGTTAGGTTTAGGGTTAGTGTTCTCTTAGGTTTAGGGTTAGGGTTAGGTTTAGGTTTAGGGTTAGGGTTAGTGTTAGGGGTAGTGTTAAG
>NC_140321.1:712500-715000 GCF_964211825.1 Aythya ferina | reverse complement strand
GGTTAGGGTTGGGTTTAGGGTTAGGTTTAGGGTTAGGGTTAGGGTTAGTGTTAGGCTTAGGCTTAGGCTTAGGTATAGGGTTAGGGTTAGGGTTAGGGTTAGTGTTCTCTTAGCGTTAGGGTTAGGGTTAGGGTTAGGGTTAGTGTTAGGGTTAGCGTTACGGATAAAGTTAGGGTTAGGGTTAGGGTTAGGGTTAGGTTTAGGTTTAGCGTTAGGGTTAGGGTTAGGGTTAGTGTTCTCTTAGGGTTAGTGTCAGGGTTAGGGATAGGGTTAGGGTTAGGGTTAGGGTTAGGGTTAGGGTTAGGGTTAGGGTTAGGGTTAGGGTTAGGGTTACGGTTAGGTTTAGGGTTCTCTTGGTTAGGGTTAGCGTTAGGGTTAGGGATAGGGTTAGGGTTAGGGTTAGGGTTAGGGTTAGGGATAGTTTTAGGCTTAGGGATAGGGATAGGTTTAGCGTTAGGGTTAGGGTTAGGTTTCTCTTAGGCTTAGGGTTAGGGTTAGGGTTAGTGTTAGGGTTACGGTTAGGTTTAGGGTTCTCTTGGTTAGTGTTAGCGTTAGGGTTAGGGTTAGGGTTAGGGTTAGGGTTAGGGTTAGGGTAAGGGTTAGGGTTAGGATTAAGGTTAGGGTTAGGGTTAGGGATAGTTTTAGGGTTAGGGATAGGGATAGGTTTAGCGTTAGGATTAGGGTTAGGTTTCTCTTAGGTTTAGGGTTAGGGTTAGGGTTAGGGTTAGGGTTAGGGTTAGGGTTAGGGTTAGGGTTAGGGTTAGGGTTAGGCTTAGTGTTAGGGTTAGGGTTAGGTTTAGGGTTCTCTTAGTGTTAGGGTTAGGATTAGGGTTAGGTTTAGGGTTCTCTTAGGGTTAGGGTTAGGGTTGGGTTTAGGGTTAGGTTTACGGTTAGGGTTAGGGTTAGTGTTAGGCTTAGGCTTAGGCTTAGGTATAGGGTTAGGGTTAGGGTTAGGGTTAGGTTTAGTGTTCTCTTAGCGTTAGGGTTAGGGTTAGGGTTAGGGTTAGGGTTAGTGTTAGGGTTAGTGTTAAGGATAAAATTAGGGTTAGGGTTAGGGTTAGGGTTAGGGTTAGGGTTAGGGTTAGGGTTAGGGTTAGGGTTAGGGTTAGGGTTAGGGTTAGGGTTAGGGTTAGGGTTAGGTTTAGGGTTAGTATTAATATTCTCTTAGGGTTAGGGTTAGGGTTAGCGTTAGGATTAGGGTTAGGGTTAGGGTTAGGGTTAGTGTTCTCTTAGGGTTAGGGTTAGGATTGGGGTTAGGGTTAGGGTTAGGCTTAGGGTAGGGTTAGTGTCCTCTTAGGGTTAGGGTTAGGGTTAGGGTTAGGATTAGGGTTAGGGTTAGGGTTAGGGTTAGGGTTACGGTTAGGGTTAGGGTTAGATTTATGGTTAGGGTTAGGTTTAGTGTCAGGTTTAGGTTTAGGGTTAGGGTTAGGGTTAGGGTTAGGGTTAGGGTTAATATTCGTGTTTTCTTAGGGTTCGGGTTAGGTTTAGGGTTAGGTTTAGGGTTAGAATTAGGGTTAGGGTTAGGGTTATGGTTAGGGTTGGGGTTAGGGTTATGGTTAGGGTTAGGGTTAGGGTTAGGGTTAGGGTTAGGGTTAGGGTTAGGGTTAGGGTTAGGGTTAGGGTTAGGGTTAGGGTTAGGGTTAGGTTTAGGGTTAGGGTTCGGGTTAGGGTTAGGGTTCTCTTAGGGTTAGGGTTAGGGTTAGGGTTAGGGTTAGGGTTAGGGTTAGGATTAGGGTTAGGGTTAGGGTTAGGGTTAGGGTTAGGGTTAGGGTTAGGGTTAGGGTTAGGGTTAGGGTTAGGGTTAGGGTTAGGTTTCTCCTAGGGTTAGAGTTAGGGTTCTCTTAGGGTTAGGGTTAAGGTTAGCGTTAGTGATATCTAAGGTTTAGGGTTAGGGTTAGGGTAAGTGTTCTTAGGGTTAGGGTTAGGGTTAGGGTTAGGGTATAGGTTAGGGTTAGGATTAGTTTTCTCTTAGTGTTAGGGTTACTGTTAAGGTTAGGATTAGGGTTATGGTTAGGGTTCTCTTAGGGTTAGGGTTAGGGTTAAGGTTAGGGTTAGGTTTAGGGATAGTGTTAGTGTTAGGGTTAGTGTTCTCTTAGGGTTAGGGTTAGGGTTAGGGTTAGGGTTAGGGTTAGTGTTAGGGTTAGTGTAACGGTTAATGTTCTCTTAGGATTAGGGTTAGGGTTAGGGTTAGGGTTAGGTTTAGGTTTAGGGTTACAGTTAGGGTTCTCTTACGGTTAGGGTTAGGGTTAGTGTTCTCTTGTGTTTAGGGTTAGGGTTAGGGTTAGGGTTAGGGTTAGGGTTAGGGTTAGGGTTAGGGTTAGGGTTAGGGTTAGGGTTAGGGTTAGTGTTCTCTTGGGTTTAGGGTTATGGGTAGGGGTAGGGATAGGGTTAGGGTTAGGGTTAGGGTAAGCGTTAGGGTTAGGGTTAGGGTTAGGGTTAGGGTTAGGGTTAGTGTTAGGGTTAGGGTTAGGGTTCGGGTTAGGGTTAGGGTTAGGGTTAG
>NC_140321.1:687500-690000 GCF_964211825.1 Aythya ferina | reverse complement strand
TTAGGGTTAGTGTTCTCTTAGCGTTAGGGTTAGGGTTAGGGTTAGGGTTAGTGTTAGGGTTAGCGTTACGGATAAAGTTAGGGTTAGGGTTAGGGTTAGGGTTAGGTTTAGGTTTAGCGTTAGGGTTAGGGTTAGGGTTAGTGTTCTCTTAGGGTTAGTGTCAGGGTTAGGGATAGGGTTAGGGTTAGGGTTAGGGTTAGGGTTAGGGTTAGGGTTAGGGTTAGGGTTAGGGTTACGGTTAGGTTTAGGGTTCTCTTGGTTAGGGTTAGCGTTAGGGTTAGGGATAGGGTTAGGGTTAGGGTTAGGGTTAGGGTTAGGGATAGTTTTAGGCTTAGGGATAGGGATAGGTTTAGCGTTAGGGTTAGGGTTAGGTTTCTCTTAGGCTTAGGGTTAGGGTTAGGGTTAGTGTTAGGGTTACGGTTAGGTTTAGGGTTCTCTTGGTTAGTGTTAGCGTTAGGGTTAGGGTTAGGGTTAGGGTTAGGGTTAGGGTTAGGGTAAGGGTTAGGGTTAGGATTAAGGTTAGGGTTAGGGTTAGGGATAGTTTTAGGGTTAGGGATAGGGATAGGTTTAGCGTTAGGATTAGGGTTAGGTTTCTCTTAGGTTTAGGGTTAGGGTTAGGGTTAGGGTTAGGGTTAGGGTTAGGGTTAGGGTTAGGGTTAGGGTTAGGGTTAGGGTTAGGGTTAGGCTTAGTGTTAGGGTTAGGGTTAGGTTTAGGGTTCTCTTAGTGTTAGGGTTAGGATTAGGGTTAGGTTTAGGGTTCTCTTAGGGTTAGGGTTAGGGTTGGGTTTAGGGTTAGGTTTACGGTTAGGGTTAGGGTTAGTGTTAGGCTTAGGCTTAGGCTTAGGTATAGGGTTAGGGTTAGGGTTAGGGTTAGGTTTAGTGTTCTCTTAGCGTTAGGGTTAGGGTTAGGGTTAGGGTTAGGGTTAGTGTTAGGGTTAGTGTTAAGGATAAAATTAGGGTTAGGGTTAGGGTTAGGGTTAGGGTTAGGGTTAGGGTTAGGGTTAGGGTTAGGGTTAGGGTTAGGGTTAGGGTTAGGGTTAGGGTTAGGTTTAGGGTTAGTATTAATATTCTCTTAGGGTTAGGGTTAGGGTTAGCGTTAGGATTAGGGTTAGGGTTAGGGTTAGGGTTAGTGTTCTCTTAGGGTTAGGGTTAGGATTGGGGTTAGGGTTAGGGTTAGGCTTAGGGTAGGGTTAGTGTCCTCTTAGGGTTAGGGTTAGGGTTAGGGTTAGGATTAGGGTTAGGGTTAGGGTTAGGGTTAGGGTTACGGTTAGGGTTAGGGTTAGATTTATGGTTAGGGTTAGGTTTAGTGTCAGGTTTAGGTTTAGGGTTAGGGTTAGGGTTAGGGTTAGGGTTAGGGTTAATATTCGTGTTTTCTTAGGGTTCGGGTTAGGTTTAGGGTTAGGTTTAGGGTTAGAATTAGGGTTAGGGTTAGGGTTATGGTTAGGGTTGGGGTTAGGGTTATGGTTAGGGTTAGGGTTAGGGTTAGGGTTAGGGTTAGGGTTAGGGTTAGGGTTAGGGTTAGGGTTAGGGTTAGGGTTAGGGTTAGGGTTAGGTTTAGGGTTAGGGTTCGGGTTAGGGTTAGGGTTCTCTTAGGGTTAGGGTTAGGGTTAGGGTTAGGGTTAGGGTTAGGGTTAGGATTAGGGTTAGGGTTAGGGTTAGGGTTAGGTTTAGGGTTAGGGTTAGGGTTAGGGTTAGGGTTAGGGTTAGGGTTAGGGTTAGGGTTAGGTTTCTCCTAGGGTTAGAGTTAGGGTTCTCTTAGGGTTAGGGTTAAGGTTAGCGTTAGTGATATCTAAGGTTTAGGGTTAGGGTTAGGGTAAGTGTTCTTAGGGTTAGGGTTAGGGTTAGGGTTAGGGTATAGGTTAGGGTTAGGATTAGTTTTCTCTTAGTGTTAGGGTTACGGTTAAGGTTAGGATTAGGGTTATGGTTAGGGTTCTCTTAGGGTTAGGGTTAGGGTTAAGGTTAGGGTTAGGTTTAGGGATAGTGTTAGTGTTAGGGTTAGTGTTCTCTTAGGGTTAGGGTTAGGGTTAGGGTTAGGGTTAGGGTTAGTGTTAGGGTTAGTGTAACGGTTAATGTTCTCTTAGGATTAGGGTTAGGGTTAGGGTTAGGGTTAGGTTTAGGTTTAGGGTTACAGTTAGGGTTCTCTTAGGGTTAGGGTTAGGGTTAGTGTTCTCTTGTGTTTAGGGTTAGGGTTAGGGTTAGGGTTAGGGTTAGGGTTAGGGTTAGGGTTAGGGTTAGGGTTAGGGTTAGTGTTCTCTTGGGTTTAGGGTTATGGGTAGGGGTAGGGATAGGGTTAGGGTTAGGGTTAGGGTAAGCGTTAGGGTTAGGGTTAGGGTTAGGGTTAGGGTTAGGGTTAGTGTTAGGGTTAGGGTTAGGGTTCGGGTTAGGGTTAGGGTTAGGGTTAGGTTTAGGGTTAGGGTTAAGGTTAGTGTTAGGGTTCTCTTAGGGTTAGTGTTAGGGTTAGGGTTAGGGTTAGGGTTAGGGTTAGGGTTAGGGTTAGGGT
>NC_140321.1:677500-680000 GCF_964211825.1 Aythya ferina | reverse complement strand
GTTAGGGATAGGGTCAGGGTTAGGGTTAGGGTTATGGTTAGGGTTAGGGTTAGGGTTAGGGTTAGGGTTAGGGTTAGTGTTCTCTTAGGATTAGGGTTAGGGTTATCTTAGGGTTAGGGTTATGGTTAGTGATCTCTTAGGGTTAGGGATAGGGTTAGGGTTAGGGTTAGGGTTAGGGTTAGGGTTAGGGTTAGGGTTAGGGTTAGGGTTAGGGTTAGGGTTAGGGTTAGGGTTAGGGTTAGGGTTAGGGTTAGGGTTAGGTTTAGGGTTACGGTTAGGGTTAGAGTTACTGTTCTCTAAGGGTTAGGATTAGGGTTAGGTTTAGGGTATGGGTTAGGGTTAGGTTTAGGATTTGGGTTAGGGTTAGGGTTAGGGTTAGGGTTAGGTTTAATGTTCTCTTAGGGTTAGGGTAAGGGTTAGTGTTAGGGTTAGGATTAGGGTTAGCGTTAGGGTTAGGGTTAGGGTTAGGGTTCTCTTAGGGTTAGGGTTAGGGTTCTCTTAGGGTTAGGGTTAGGGTTAGTAATCTCTTAGGGTTTGGGTTAGGGTTAGGGTTAGGGTTAGGGTTAGGGTTCTCTTAGGGTTAGGGTTAGGGTTAGGGTTAGGGTTTGGGTTAGAGTTAGAGTCAGGGTTATGGCTAGGTTTCGGGTTAGGGTTAGGGTTCTCTTAGGGTTAGGGTTTGGGTTAGGGTTATGGTTAGTGTTCTCTTAGGGTTAGGGTTAGGTTTAGGGTTAGGGTTATGGTTAGGGTTCGGGTTAGGTTTAGGGTTAGGGTTAGGGTTAATGTTGTTTTAGGATTAGGGTTAGGGTTAGGGTTAGGTTTAGGATTAGGGTTAGCGTTAGGGTTAGGGTTAGGGTTAGGGTTAGGGTTAGGGTTCTCTTAGGGTTAGGGTTAGGGTTCTCTTAGGGTTAGGGTTAGGGTTAATGATCTCTTACGGTCAGGTTTAGAGTTAGGGTTAGGGTTAGGGATAGGGTTCTCTTAGGGTTAGCGTTAGGGTTAGGTTTAATGTTAGTTTTCTCTTAGGGTTAGTGTTAGTGTTAGGGTAAGGGTTAGGGTTAGGGTTAGGGTTAGTGTTCTCTTAGGGTTAGGGTAAGTGTTAGTGTTCGCTTGGCGTTAGGTTTAGGGTTAGGGTTATGGTTAGGTTTAGGGTTAGGTTTAGGGTTAGGGTTAGGGTTAGGTTTAGGGTTAGGGTTAGGGTTAGGGTTAGGGTTTGGGTTAGGGTTAGAGTTATTGTTAGGGTTAGGGTTCGTGTTAGGGTTAGGGTTCTCTTAGGGTTAGGGTTTGGGTTAGGGTTAGGGTTAGTGTTCTCTTAGGGTAAGGGTTAGGGTTAGGGTTAGGTTTAGGGTTAGGGTTAGGGTAAGGGTTAGGGTTAGGGTTAGGGTAAGGGTTCTCTTAGGGTTAGGGTTAGGGTTAGGTTTAGGGTTAGGGTTTGGGTGAGGGTTAGGGTTCTCTTAGGGTTAGGGTTAGGGTTAGGGTTAGGGTTAGGGTTAGGGTTAGGGTTAGGGTTAGGGTTAGGGTTAGGGTTAGGGTTAGGGTTAGGGTTAGGTTTAGGGTTACGGTTAGGGTTAGGGTTAGTGTTCTCTTAAGGTTAGGGTAAGTGTTAGTGTTCTCTTGGGGTTATGGTTAGGGTTAGGTTTAGGGTTAGGGTTAGGGTGAGAGTTAGGGATAAGTTTAGGGTTAGGGTTAGGGTGAGGGTTAGGGTTCTCTTAGGGTTAGGGTTAGCGTTCTCTTAGGGTTAGGGTTAGGGTTAGGGTTAGTGTTCTCTTAGGGTTAGGGTTAGGGTTAGGGTTAGTGATCTCTTACGGTTAGTGTTAGGGTTAGGGTTAGGGTTAGGGTTAGGGTTAGGGTTAGGGTTCTCTTAGGGTTAGGGTTAGGGTTAGGTTTAATGTTAGTTTTCTCTTAGGGTTAGGGTTAGGGTTAGGGTTAGGGTTAGGGTTAGGGTTAGGGTTAGGGTTAGGGTAAGGCTTAGGGTTAGGTTTAGGGTTAGGTTTAGGGTTAGGGTTATGGTTAGGGTTAGGGTTAGGGTTAGGGTTAGGGTTAGGGTTAGGGTTAGGGTTAGGGTTAGGGTTAGGGTTAGGTTTAGGGTTAGGGTTCTCTTAGGGTTAGGGTTAGGGTTAGGGTTAGGGTTAGGGTTAGGGTTAGGGTTAGGGTTAGGGTTAGGGTTAGGGTTTGGGTTATGTTAGGGGTAGGGTTAGAGTTAGGTTTAGTGTTAGGGTTAGGGTTAGGGTAAGGCTTAGGGTTAGGATTAGGGTTAGGGTTAGGGTTAGGGTTAGGGTTACGGTTAGGGTTAGGGTTAGGGTTAGGGTTAGGGTTAGGGTTAGGGTTAGGGTTAGGGTTAGGGTTAGGGTTAGGGTTCCCTTAGGGTTAGGCTTAGGGTTAGGGTTAGGTTTAATGTTAGTTTTCTCTTAGGGTTAGGGTTAGGGTTAGGGTTAGGGTTAGGGTTAGGGTTAGGGTTAGGGTTAGGGTTAATATTAGTGTTTTCATAGGGTTAGGGTTAGGGTTA
>NC_140321.1:645000-647500 GCF_964211825.1 Aythya ferina | reverse complement strand
AGGGTTAGGGTTAGGGTTAGGGTTAGGGTTAGGGTTAGGGTTAGGGTTAGGGTTAGGTTTAGGGTTAGGGTTAGGGTTAGGGTTAGGGTTAAGGTTAGGGTTAGGGTTAGGGTTAGGGTTAGGGTTAGGGTTAGGGTTACAGTTAGGTTTAGGGTTAGGTTTAGGGTTAGGGTTAGGGTTAGGTTTAGGGTTAGGGTTAGGGTTCTCTTAGGGTTAGGGTTAGGGTTAGGTTTATGGTTACGTTTAGGGCTACTGTTCTCTTAGAGATAGGGTTAGGGTTAGGGTTAGGGTTAGGGTTAGCGTTAGGGTTAGGGTTAGGGTTAGATTTAGGGTTAGGGTTAGGGTTAGGGTTAGGGTTAGTTTTAGGGTTAGGGTTAGGTTTATGGTTAGGGTTAGGGTTAGGGTTAGGTTTAGGGTCAGGGTTAGGGTTAGCGTTAGGGTTAGGGTTATGGTTAGGGTTAGGGTTAGGGTTAGTGTTAGGGTTAGGTATACTGTTAGGGTTAGGGTTAGGGTTAGGTTTAGGGTTAGGGTTAGGGTTCTCTTAGGGTTAGGGTTAGGGTTAGGGTTAGGGTTAGGGTTAGGGTTAGGGTTAGGGTTCTCTTAGGGTTAGGGTTAGGGTTAGGGTTAGGGTTAGTGTTAGGGTTAGGTTTAGGGTTCGGGTTAGGGTTAGTGTTAGGGTTAGGTTTAGCGTTATGGTTAGGGTTCCCTTAGGGTTAGGGTTAGGGTTAGGATTAGGGTTAGGGTTAGGGTTAGGGTTAGGGTTGGGGTTAGGGTTAGGGTTAGGGTTAGGGTTAGGGTTAGCGTTAGGGTTCTCTTAGTGTTAGGGTTAGGGTTCTCTTATGGTTAGGGTTAGGGTTAGGGTTAGGGTTAGGGTTAGGGTTAGGGTTAGGGTTAGGGTTAGGGTTAGGATTAGGATTAGGGTTAGGGTTAGCATTAGGGTTAGGGTTAGGATTAGGATTAGGGTTAGGGTTAGCGTTAGGTTTAGGGTTAGGGTTAGGGTTAGGGTTACGGTTAGCTTTAGGGTTAGGATTAGCGTTAGGGTTATGGTTAGGGTTAGGGTTAGGTTTAGGGATAGGGTTAGGTTTTGGGTTAGGTTTAGGGTTAGGGTTAGTGTTAGGGTTAGGGTTAGGGTTAAGTTTAGCTTTAGGTTTAGGGTTACGGTTAGGGTTAGGGTTAGGGTTAGGGTTAGGGTTAGGGTTAGGGTTAGTGTTCTCTTAGGGTTAGGGTTAGGGTTAGGGTTAGGGTTAGATTTAGGGTTAGGGTTAGGGTTAGGATTAGGGTTAGGATTAGGGTTAAAGTTAGGGTTAGGGTTAGGGTTAGGGTTAGGGTTAGGGTTATGGTTAGGGTTAGGGTTCTCTTAGGGTTAGGGTTAGGGTTCTCTTATGGTTAGGGTTAGGTTTAGGGTTAGGGTTAGGGTTAGGGTTAGGGTTAAAGTTAGGGTTAGGGTTATGGTTGGGGTTAGGGTTAGAGTTAGGGTTAGGGTTAGGGTTAGGGTTAGGGTTCTCTTAGTGTTAGGGTTAGGGTTCTCTTATGGTTAGGGTTAGGGTTAGGGTTAGGGTTAGTGTTAGCGTCATGGTTAGGGTTAGGGTTAGGGTTAGGGTTAGGGTTAGGATTAGGATTAGGGTTAGGGTTAGCGTTACGGTTAGGCTTAGGGTTAGGGTTAGGGTTAGGGTTTGGGTTAGGGTTAGGCTTAGGCTTAGGCTTAGGGTTAGGCTTAGGGTTAGGGTTAGGCTTAGGGTTAGGTTTAGGCTTAGGCTTAGGCTTAGGCTTAGGTTTTGGGTTAGGTTTAGGGTTAGGGTTAGTGTTAGGATTAGGGTTAAGTTTAGCTTTAGGGTTAGGGTTACGGTTAGGGTTAGGGTTAGGGTTAGGGTTAGGGTTTGGGTTAGGGTTAGGGTTAGGGTTAGTGTTCTCTTAGGGTTAGGGTTAGGGTTAGGGTTAGGGTTAGGGTTCTCTTAGGGTTAAGGTCAGGGTTAGGGTTAGGGTTAGGGTTAGGGTTAGGGTTAGGATAAGGGATAGGGTTAGGGTTAAAGTTACGGTTAGGGTTAGGGTTGGGGTTAGGGTTAGTGTTAGGGTTAGGGTTAGGGTTCTCTTAGTGTTAGGGTTAGGGTTCTCTTATGGTTAGGGTTAGGGTTAGGGTTAGGGTTAGGGTTAGGGATAGGGTTAGGTTTTGGGTTAGGTTTAGGGTTAGGGTTAGTGTTAGGGTTAGGGTTAATTTTAGCTTTAGGTTTAGGGTTACGGTTAGGGTTAGGGTTAGGGTTAGGTTTAGGGTTAATGTTAGGGTTAGGGTTAGTGTTCTCTTAGGGTTAGGGTTAGGGTTAGGGTTAGGGTTAGTGTTCTCTTAGGGTTAAGGTCAGGTTTAGGGTTAGGGTTAGGGTTAGGGTTAGGGTTAGGGTTAGGGTTAGTGTTCTCTTATGTTTAGGGTTAGGGTTAGGGTTAGGGTTAGGGTTAGGTTAGGGTTAGGGTTAGGGTTAGGGTTAGGGTTAGCGTTAGGGTTAGGGTT
>NC_140321.1:635000-637500 GCF_964211825.1 Aythya ferina | reverse complement strand
GGGTTAGGGTTAGGGATAGGGTTCTCTTAGTGTTAGGGTTAGGGTTCTCTTATGGTTAGGGTTAGGGTTAGGGTTAGGGTTACGGTTAGCGTTACGGTTAGGGTTAGGGTTAGGGTTAGGGTTAGGGTTAGGATTAGGATTAGGGTTAGGGTTAGCGTTACGGTTAGGCTTAGGGTTAGGGTTATGGTTAGGGTTAGGGTTAGGCTTAGGCTTAGGCTTAGGCTTAGGGTTAGGCTTAGGGTTAGGGTTAGGCTTAGGGTTAGGTTTAGGCTTAGGCTTAGGCTTAGGCTTAGGTTTTGGGTTAGGTTTAGGGTTAGGGTTAGTGTTAGGATTAGGGTTAAGTTTAGCTTTAGGGTTAGGGTTACGGTTAGGGTTCGGGTTAGGGTTAGGGTTAGGGTTAGGGTTAGGGTTAGGGTTAGTGTTCTCTTAGGGTTAGGGTTAGGGTTAGGGTTAGGGTTAGGGTTCTCTTAGGGTTAAGGTCAGGGTTAGGGTTAGGGTTAGGGTTAGGGTTAGGGTTAGGATAAGGGATAGGGTTAGGGTTAAAGTTACGGTTAGGGTTAGGGTTGGGGTTAGGGTTAGGGTTAGGGTTAGGGTTCTCTTAGTGTTAGGGTTAGGGTTCTCTTATGGTTAGGGTTAGGGTTAGGGTTAGGGTTAGGGTTAGGGTTAGGGTTAGGGTTAGGGTTAGGGTTAGGGTTAGGGTTAGGGTTAGCGTTAGGGTTAGGGTTAGGATTAGGATTAGGGTTTTGGTTAGCGTTAGGTTTAGGGTTAGGGTTAGGGTTAGGGTTAGGGTTAGGTTTAGGGTTAGCGTTAGGGTTAGGGTTAGCGTTAGGGTTAGGGTTAGGGTTAGGGTTAGGGATAGGGTTAGGTTTTGGGTTAGGTTTAGGGTTAGGGTTAGTGTTAGGGTTAGGGTTAATTTTAGCTTTAGGTTTAGGGTTACGGTTAGGGTTAGGGTTAGGGTTAGGTTTAGGGTTAATGTTAGGGTTAGGGTTAGTGTTCTCTTAGTGTTAGGGTTAGGGTTAGGGTTAGGGTTAGTGTTCTCTTAGGGTTAAGGTCAGGGTTAGGGTTAGGATTAGGGTTAGGGTTAGGGTTAGGGTTAGGTTAGGGTTAGGGTTAGGGTTAGGGTTAGGGTTAGCGTTAGGGTTAGGGTTAGAGTTAGTGTTCTCTTAGGGTTACAGTTAGGGTTATGGTTAGGGGTAGGGTTAGATTTAGGGTTAGGGTTAGGGTTAGGGTTAGAGTTAGTCTTAGGGTTAGTGTTAGGCTTAGAGTTAGGTTTTGGGTTAGGTTTAGGGTTAGGGTTAGTGTTAGGGTTAGGGTTAAGTTTAGTTTTAGGTTTAGGGTTACGGTTAGGGTTAGGGTTATGGTTAGGGTTTGGCTTAGGGTTAGGGTTAGGGTTAGGGTTAGGGTTAGGGTTAGGGTTACGGTTAGTGTTCTCTTAGGGTTAGGGTTAGCGTTAGGGTTAGGGTTAGGGTTCTCTTAGGGTTAAGGTCAGGGTTAGGGTTAGGGTTAGGGTTAGGGTTAGGGTTAGGGTTAGGATTAGGGTTAGGGTTAGGGTTAAAGTTAGGGTTAGGGTTAGGGTTGGGGTTAGGGTTAGAGTTAGGGTTAGGGTTAGGGTTAGGGTTAGGGTTAGGGTTCTCTTAGTGTTAGGGTTAGGGTTCTCTTATGGTTAGGGTTAGGGTTAGGGTTAGGGTTACGGTTAGCGTTACGGTTAGGGTTAGGGTTAGGGTTAGGGTTAGGGTTAGGATTAGGATTAGGGTTAGGGTTAGCGTTACGGTTAGGCTTAGGGTTAGGGTTATGGTTAGGGTTAGGGTTAGGCTTAGGCTTAGGCTTAGGCTTAGGGTTAGGCTTAGGGTTAGGGTTAGGCTTAGGGTTAGGTTTAGGCTTAGGCTTAGGCTTAGGCTTAGGTTTTGGGTTAGGTTTAGGGTTAGGGTTAGTGTTAGGATTAGGGTTAAGTTTAGCTTTAGGGTTAGGGTTACGGTTAGGGTTAGGGTTAGGGTTAGGGTTAGGGTTAGGGTTAGGGTTAGGGTTAGTGTTCTCTTAGGGTTAGGGTTAGGGTTAGGGTTAGGGTTAGGGTTCTCTTAGGGTTAAGGTCAGGGTTAGGGTTAGGGTTAGGGTTAGGGTTAGGGTTAGGATAAGGGATAGGGTTAGGGTTAAAGTTACGGTTAGGGTTAGGGTTGGGGTTAGGGTTAGGGTTAGGGTTAGGGTTCTCTTAGTGTTAGGGTTAGGGTTCTCTTATGGTTAGGGTTAGGGTTAGGGTTAGGGTTAGGGTTAGGGTTAGGGTTAGGGTTAGGGTTAGGGTTAGGGTTAGGGTTAGGGTTAGGGTTAGCGTTAGGGTTAGGGTTAGGATTAGGATTAGGGTTTTGGTTAGCGTTAGGTTTAGGGTTAGGGTTAGGGTTAGGGTTAGGGTTAGGTTTAGGGTTAGCGTTAGGGTTAGGGTTAGCGTTAGGGTTAGGGTTAGGGTTAGGGTTAGGGATAGGGTTAGGTTTTGGGTTAGGTTTAGGGT
>NC_140321.1:612500-615000 GCF_964211825.1 Aythya ferina | reverse complement strand
GGTTAGGGTTGGGGTTAGGGTTAGGGTTAGGGTTAGGGTTAGGGTTAGGGTTCTCTTAGTGTTAGGGTTAGGGTTCTCTTATGGTTAGGGTTAGGGTTAGGGTTAGGGTTAGGGTTAGGCTTAGGGTTAGGATTAGGGTTAGAGTTAGGGTTAGCGTTAGGGTTAGGGTTAGGGTTAGGGTTAGGGTTAGGGTTAGGGTTAGGGTGAGCGTTAGGGTTAGGGTTAGGGTTAGTGTTAGTGTTCTCTTAGGGTTACGGTTAGTTTTAGTGTAAGGTTTAGGCTTAGGCTTAGGCTTAGGGTTAATGTTCTCTTAGGGTTAGGGTTAGGCTTAGGTTTAGGGATAGGGTTAGGTTTTGGGTTAGGTTTAGGTTTAGGGTTAGTGTTAGGGTTAGGGTTAAGTTTAGCTTTAGGGTTAGGGTTACGGTGAGGGTTAGGGTAAGGGTTAGGTTTAGGGTTAGGGTTAAGTTTAGCTTTAGGGTTAGGGTTACGGTTAGGTTTAGGGTTAGGGTTAGGTTTAGTGTTAGGGTTAGGGTTAACGTCAGGGTTAGGGTTAGGCTTAGGGTTAGGGTTAGGGTTAGGGTTAGGGTTAGGGTTAGGTTTAGGGTTAGGGTTCTCTTATGGTTAGGGTTAGTGTTAGGGTTAGGGTTAGGGTTAGGTTAGGGTTAGGGTTAGGGTTAGGGTTAGGGTTAGGGTTAGGGTTAGGGTTAGGGTTAGGGTTAGGGTTAGGGTTAGGGTTAGGGTTAGGGTTAGGGTTAGGGTTAGGGTTAGGGTTCTCTTAGGGTTAGGGTTAGGGTTAGGGTTCTCTTAGGGTTAGGGTTAGGGTTAGGGTTAGGGTTAGGGTTAGGGTTAGGGTTAGGGTTAGGGTTAGGGTTGGTTAGGGTTCTCTTAGGGTTGGGGTTAGTGTTCTCTTATGGTTAGGGTTAGGTTTAGGGTTAGGGTTATGTTTAGGGTTAGGGTTAGGGTTAGGGTTAGGGTTAGGTTTAGGTTAGGGTTAGGGTTAGGATTAGGGTTAGGGTTAGGGTTAGGGTTAGGGTTAGGTTTAGGGTTAGGCTTAGGGTTAGGGTTAGGCTTAGGGTTAGGGTTAGTGTTAGGGTTAGTTTTCTCTTAGGGTTAGGGTTAGGGTTAGGGTTAGGGTTAGGGTTAGTGTTAGCGTTAGGGTTAGGGTTAGGTTTAGGGTTAGGGTTAGGGTTAGGGTTAGGGTTAGGGTTAAGGTTAGGGTTAGGGATAGGGTAAGGGTTAGTGTTAGGGTTAGCTTTAGGGTTAGTGTTCTCTTATGATTAGGCTTAGGGTTAGGTTTAGGGTTAGGTTTAGGGCTAGTGTTCTTGTAGAGTTAGGGTTAGGGTTAGGGTTAGGGTTAGATTTAGGGTTAGGGTTAGGGTTAGGGTTAGGATTAGGGTTAGGGTTAGGGTTAGGGTTAGGGTTAGGGTTAGGGTTGGGGTTAGGATTAGGGTTAGGGTTAGGGTTAGGGTTAGGGTTCTCTTAGTGTTAGGGTTAGGGTTCTCTTATGGTTAGGGTTAGGGTTAGGGTTAGGGTTAGGGTTAGGGTTAGGGTTAGGGTTAGGGTTAGGGTTAGGGTTAGGGTTAGGGTTAGGGTTAGGGTTAGGGTTAGGGTTAGGGTTAGGGTTAGGGTTAGGGTTAGGGTTAGGGTTAGGTTTCTCTTAGGGTTAGGGTTAGGGTTAGGGTTAGGGTTAGGGTTAGGGTTAGGGTTAGGGTTAGGGTTAGGGTTAGGGTTAGGGTTAGGGTTAGGGTTAGGGTTAGGGTTAGGGTTAGGGTTAGGGTTAGGGTTAGGGTTAGGGTTAGGGTTCTCTTAGGGTTAGGATTAGGGTTAGGGTTAGGGTTAGGGTTAGGTTTAGGATTAGGGTTAGGATTAGGGTTAAAGTTAGGGTTAGGGTTAGGGTTAGGGTTATGGTTAGGGTTAGGGTTCTCTTAGGGTTGGGGTTAGGGTTCTCTTATGGTTAGGGTTAGGTTTAGGGTTAGGGTTATGTTTAGGATTAGGGTTAGGGTTAGGGTTAGGGTTAGGGTTAGGTTAGGGTTAGGGTTAGGGTTAGGGTTAGGGTTAGGGTTAGGTTTAGTGTTAGGCTTAGGGTTAGGGTTAGGCTTAGGATTAGGCTTAGGGTTAGGGTTAGTGTTTTCTTAGGGTTAGGGTTAGGGTTAGGGTTAGGGTTAGGGTTAGGGTTAGGGTTAGGGTTAGGGTTAGGTTTCTCTTAGGGTTAGGGTTAGGGTTAGGGTTAGGGTTAGGGTTAGGGTTAGGGTTAGGGTTAGGGTTAGGGTTAGGGTTAGGGTTAGGGTTAGGGTTAGGGTTAGGGTTAGGGTTAGGGTTAGGGTTAGGGTTAGGGTTAGGGTTCTCTTAGGGTTAGGATTAGGGTTAGGGTTAGGGTTAGGGTTAGGTTTAGGATTAGGGTTAGGATTAGGGTTAAAGTTAGGGTTAGGGTTAGGGTTAGGGTTATGGTTAGGGTTAGGGTTCTCTTAGGGTTGGGGTTAGGGTTCTCTTATGGTTAGGG